>NC_063170.1:1175906-1314694 GCF_023159225.1 Perognathus longimembris pacificus
GGAGGCCGCCTCTCCCTCCTCGCGCACACGAGTCTGTGTGGATGCTGATGAGAAAGTGGAACACGCAGTGAGCTCAGAGCCAGGCACAGAAAGGCAGCCGGGCTCTGCCGGGCCAGGCCGCAGGCGGGCACAGAAAGGCAGCCGGGCTCTGCCGGGCCAGGCCGCAGGCGGGCACAGAAAGGCAGCCGGGCTCCGCCGGGTCAGGCCGCAGGCGGGCACAGAAAGGCAGCCGGGCGCCGCCGGGTCGGGCCGCAGGCGGGCACAGAAAGGCAGCCGGGCGCCGCCGGGTCGGGCCGCAGGCGGGCACAGAAAGGCAGCCGGGCGCCGCCGGGTCAGGCCGCAGGCGGGCACAGAAAGGCAGCCGGGCTCCGCCGGCCAGGCCGCAGGCGGGCACAGAAAGGCAGCCGGGCTCCGCCGGGCCAGGCCGCAGGCGGGCAGGGGCCGAGGTCGCCGGGCCCCTGGGGGACCGAGGCTCCCTCCGGCTTCTCAGTTCTGCAAGAGCTGAGCTGCGCACGGGGGCCTAGGGCGGGGGGCACCGCCGCGTACACTGCCGGGGCACGCGCCTCGCACACCGCCCGCGCACACTGCCGGGGCACGCGCCTCGCACACCGCCCGCGCACACTGCCGGGGCACGCGCCTCGCACACCGCCCGCGCACACTGCCGGGGCACGCGCCTCGCACACCGCCCGCGCACACTGCCGGGGCACGCGCCTCGCACACCGCCCGCGCACACTGCCGGGGCACGCGCCTCGCACACCGCCCGCGCACGACTGCCGGGGCACGCGCCTCGCACACCGCCCGCGCACACTGCCGGGGCACGCGCCTCGCACACCGCCCGCGCACACTGCCGGGGCACGCGCCTCGCACACCGCCCGCGCACACTGCCGGGGCACGCGCCTCGCACACCGCCCGCGCACACTGCCGGGGCACGGGCCCTCGCACACCGCCCGCGCACACTGCCGGGGCACGCGCCTCGCACACCGCCCGCGCACACTGCCGGGGCACGCGCCTCGCACACCGCCCGCGCACACTGCCGGGGCACGCGCCTCGCACACCACAGGGGCTGCCTGTCCACTGCCAGGACTCAGGATGGAGACGGGCACACGCGTCAAGGGCCCGGGTGTGGGGTGGCGCTGGGTTTCCTGGCCGATGAGGAGTGAGGTGAATCAGAACCAGGTGAAGAAGGCGTCAAGGCCCCCAGCACGGAGCTGCGCATGCACCGAGGACAGGAACGCGCCTGTGGGGGAGAGCCGCAGCGCACGCGATTGAGGAAGTGGATGTGTGAGGCAGGCAGAACTTCCCACCGGAAGCAGTAAGGATGAGCATGTCTGAACTGGTCACCGAGAGGAGGGAACAGAAATGACACAGCGAGAACAGGACGTGGGGACGTGAGCTCCCGGAGAACACCGCAGATCACCCGGGGAGGGGAGGACACTGGTGGAAGGGAGGACACCGCAGATCACCCGGGGAGGGGAGGACACTGGTGGAAGGGAGGACACCGCAGATCACCCGGGGAGGGGAGGACACCGCAGATCACCCGGGGAGGGGAGGACACTGGCGGAAGGGAGGACGCCGCAGATCACCCGGGGAGGGGAGGACACCGCAGATCACCCGGGGAGGGGAGGACACTGGCGGAAGGGAGGACACCGCAGATCACCCGGGGAGGGGAGGACACCGCAGATCACCCGGGGAGGGGAGGACACTGGCGGAAGGGAGGACGCCGCAGATCACCCGGGGAGGGGAGGACACCGCAGATCACCCGGGTGTCCCGACCCGCAGGACATCAACAGGGGAGACCACCTACGAGAGAGAATGAAGGGAAAGGGAGACGCGAAGAGAGCAGCAAGACAAATGGGAGTCTGTTCAAGCTGCCAATTTATTTTGATTTTCACACACTTATATACTCTTAAAGCAGGAGGGGGCAATCTTGGAGCAGGAGGGGGCAGTTCTTCAGCACCTGTAGGAAGTTGGCTTGGGGTAGCAGGACCTTGGCAGGGTGAAAAGGTTACTGGTCATGCTATAGGGGAGAGTTGCTAAGTGACCTGACCACAAAATGTTCCTATACACCGGGTCCTACCTGGGTTGCTAAGAGACTTGACTGTAGGACGTTCTGGTAGGTTTATTCTCAAGAATTATCTATTATTATTGCTCTATGAACTGGGCCATCTAGTGCAACCAAGGTGGTGCTGAATCAATGGTTGGTTTCTTAGCATGTTTTCTATGGTGGCTTCTAGCCAGAGGCTCAATAGCATGTTTTCTATGGTGGCTTCCAGCCAGAGGCTCAAGTCAGGGTCTCGGTCCTGACACCCGGGGAAGGCCCTCGCAGGCTGCGGGTGAGATGAGGCCACACAGGACGGAGAGGTGAGGGGATCAAGGCGCGGGACACCGATGTGGCCCCACGGGGACAGGTGCGGGGTTCCACACACAAGCTGTGTGGACGCTGTACCGGAAGAGCCGACGTGATTCCGTCACTCGGGAGGAGGCTGTTCAGAAGAGGGGTAGGAAATGAAGAACCAGGGCTGAAGAAAGTCCTTTCCAGAACACCTGGCAACAGATTCCTGTTTGGACACAGGAAATGAAGTTAGGTCATGAAAGAGGGGGGAGGAGAAAGCAGGTTCTGCCGGGCGGGGTGGCTCATGGCCGTAACCCCAGCAAAGACCAGGAGGGTTACAGTTACAAAAAAGCCGGTGATGGGGCTGGGGATATGGCCTAGTGGCTAGAGTGCTTGCCTCGCATACATGAGGCCCTGGGTTCGATTCCCCAGCACCACATATACAGAAAACGGCCAGAAGCGGCGCTGTGGCTCAAGTGGCAGAGTGCTAGCCTTGAGCGGGAAGAAGCCAGGGACAGTGCTCAGGCCCTGAGTCCAAGCCCAGGACTGGCAAAAAGAAACAATAAAACAAGAAAGCGTGGGAGGCCCATCGGAGCCCACGCGGCCCTGTGGCGGCACCCACCTGTCATCCCGGCTGCTAGGGTAAAGAGGAGTATCGGGTTCAGGCAACCCCACCTCCAACGACTACAGCAAGAACGTGGAGGAGCACGGCTCAAGTGGGGTGAAAGTACCTAGCGAGCGCGAGGCTGTGAGTTCAAAACCCCAGAGCCACGAACATAAATAAAAGTCAGTGCCACGTGAATGAGAAAGAGAGAAGAATGGGGAAGAGGAGCAAGTAATGACCACATTCCGGGAACTGGGTTTGATCCCCGGTTAAAGGTTTTCTTGCGGCGGCGTGGTGGCGTGGTACACACACACCTGGAATTCCAGACTACGGAGGCTGAGGCAGGGGTCCGAAGTTCAAAGCCAGCTTGAGCTGCACAGTGAGGCCCTGTGTCCAAAACAAAACAAGGACAAAGCTGTCCCGGGGCTGGGATGTGGCTCAGCGATCCCCAGAGCCCCAAGGACGAGAGCGGCTACGCCGGGGTCAGCTGGGGAGATGCATGGGAGACAGAAGAAAGGTGCCACCCGCCTCCCGGAGCCCTCCGCGATCTCCCCGGTGCCCTCCGCGTCTCCCCGGTGCCCTCCGCGTCTCCCCCCCGGTGCCACCCGCCTCCCGGTGCCCTCCGCGTCTCCCCGGTGCCCTCCGCGTCTCCCCGGTGCCCCCCCTCCCCCCGTAGCCCACCCCCCTGCCTCCCCGTGCCCATCCCTCCTCCCCGTGCCCACCCCGCCTCCCCGTGCCCCCCCTCCCCCTGGTGCCCCTCCCCCGTGCCCCTCCCCCCTCCCCCGTGCTCACCCCGCCTCCCCCGTGCCCCTCCCCTGTGCCCCTCCCCCCTTCCCTGTGCCCACCCCGCCTCCCCCGTGCCCCCCCCTCCCCCGTGCCCCTCCCCCCTCCCCCGTGCCCACCCCCCCGTGCCCACCCCCGCCTCCCCGGTGCCCTCCGCATCCGTGCGATGGCCAGCAGTGCGGGGAGGCCGAGGTGCAGCAGGGGTCTGCGGGGTCCTCGGCCGGGCGAATCCGGCTGCCCGTCCCTCCCGCCCCTCCCGCCCCTCCCGCCCCTCCCGTCTCCCAGCCCCCGACGAGCCTGGTCGCGGGTGGAGGGGCGTGTTCACTTATCACCAGCTCCATAGCTTCACGCCTGGGCAAGGAGGAGGAGGCCGCAGAGCTACCACAGAGGAAGGGACGAGGAAAGCTGGGGTAACCCCGAGCCGGCCCCCGGTGCAGGGTGGAGCAGCAGCAGGACTGAGCACCCAGTACTGCGCTCCAAGGCTGAAAGCAGGAGCGAGTTGCAGCTGGACCGGGGCCGGTGGGGCTGGGAGCCGAGGACGGCAGGGCCAAGGTGGCCCTGGCGGCCCTTCAGCCGGAGCGACCCGGCCCTCCGCGGCTCCCCTTCCTCCCCCGTCCGGGCCCTCGCCGCGCCCCCCCCAGCAGGTGGAGGCCGGGGCGGCCGGGCCCGGGTCCTCCGCGTCCGGGGCCGCCGCCTGACCGGCCCTGTCCGCTCGCAGTCCTCATCACTGGAGGCGTCGTGGCCACTGCCGGGCGCTTTGCCCAGTGGTACTTCGGCGCCTACTCCATGTATCCTTCCGCGGGGGACCTGGGGCCGGGGCTGGGGGCGGGAGGGCGGGGAGGGAGGGGCTGGGGGCGGGCGGGCCGGGAGGGAGGGGCTGGGGGCGGGAGGGCCGGGAGGGCGGGGAGGGAGGGGCTAGGGGCGGGAGGGCGGGGAGGGAGGGGCTGGGGGCGGGAGGGCGGGGAGGGAGGGCGGGAGGGCGGGGGAGGGCGGGGAGGGAGGGGCTGCGGCGGGGCGGGCCGGGAGGGAGGGGCTGGGGGCGGGCGGGCCGGGAGGGAGGGGCTGCGGGCACCTCGGGGCGGCGCCCGGCGGGCGGACGGGGTTGTGGAGCCTTAACCGCGCCCCGCAGAGCCGCAGGGGTGTTCATCTGCCTGCTGGAGTACCCCCGGGGCAAGAGGAGCCGGGGCTCCACCCTGGAGCGCTGGTGAGGCCCGCGGGCCGGGCGGGCGGGCGGGGGGGGGGGGGGGGAGGGCGGGCCCCGGTGCCCCGGCCCCGACCCGCCTGCCTTTCCTCCCGTCCAGCGGGCAGAGGTACGTGGCCGCCGTGGTGAAGCTCTTCGGCCCGCTGACCAGGAACTACTACGTGCGGGCGGCGCTGCACCTCCTGTGAGTGCTCCCGGGGGGGGGGGGGGCCGCCGGGAGGGCCGCGCTCCCGCGGGGGTGGGGGAGCACCGGCAGACCCCCCCGCAAACCCCGGACGGCCACGGGCCCGGCCACTGTCTGCGCGGGGACGCGCGGGGTGGGGCAGCCGTGGCTCCCGCTCCGGACTCCGCCGCTGCCTTCGCCCCGGCGTCCCACGCGGCCGAAGCCCTGAGGCCCCGCCCAGCCCGGTGCCCCGCCCAGCCCGGTGCCCCGCCCAGCACGGTGCCCCGCCCAGCACGGTGCCCCGCCCAGCACGGTGCCCCGCCCCACCCGGTGCCCCGCCCCGCCCGGTGCCCCGCCCAGCACGGTGCCCCGCCCAGCACGGTGCCCCGCCCAGCACGGTGCCCCGCCCCGCCCAGCACGGTGCCCAGCACGGTGCCCCGCCCAGCACGGTGGGCCGGGCCAGGAACCCAACTGCCCGTTCAAGGCAGACCTCTGACTGCGCAGCCCCCAGCCCTCCTGTCCTTCCCTCCAGGCTGTCCGTGCCCGCGGGCTTCCTGCTGGCCACCATCCTGGGGACCGTGTGTCTGGCCATTGCAAGCGTCATCTACCTGCTGGTGAGTGGTGCCCTGTGCAGCCTTGGCCCCGGTGCTGGGCGGCGGGCGGCGGGCGGCGGGGGGGGGGGGGGGGGGCAGCCCCCGCGTCTGGGCTGTGCCGGGCCCTGTGCACAGGCGGCGAGGAAGGGCCGGGAGCCGCAGCTGGGGAGGTCGCGCCCTCGGGCCGCGCAGGGGCGGGCCCGGCCTGGCCCTCAGGCCCTTGGAGGAGGCCAGGGAGCTCGCTGGCCTTCGAGTGTCCCCCGGGTGGCCTCTCGGGGCTTCTGAGGAGCCCGGATGTCCCCTGGGCTCCCGTTGTGCGGAAGGGCTCGGCGCAGGCCCGTCTCGCGCGCGTGCGGGGGCGGCTGGTGGGGGCCCCGGGTGGAGGCCGGCAGCCCTCTGTGCCCCCAGGCGGCTGTCCGGGGTGAGCAGTGGACGCCCATCGAGCCCAAGCGCAAGGAGCGGCCGCAGGTTGGAGGCACCATCAAGCAGCCGCCTAGCAACCCCCCGCCCAGGCCCCCCGCAGAGGCCCGCAAGAAGCCCAGCGAGGGGGACGAGGCGGCGGCGGCAGCAGGAGGAGGAGGCGGCCCCCAAGTCAACCCCATTCCTGTGACCGAAGATGAGGTGGTGTGAGCTGGGCACCCCTGCCCGGAGGCCCCCAGGGGCAGCAGTGCGGCCCCCAATAAACGCCAAGGATTCCTGCGTCTGAGGCTCTTCCTGGGTGGCAGGTTAACGGTGGCCTTGTGGCGGATGGTGGATTCTATCCAACGGACCTGGCGTTTCCACCAGGGAAATTCAGTGGCACCCCCAATTCCCGCCGGGGCTCGGGTCCCAGCTCCCCTGGGCTGAAAGTGGCCGGGCGCAGGCGCGAGACGGGGTGAAGCAGGGATTCTTGGAGACTCAGCCTTTCTCCACCGCCTCTATCAGAAGTAAGAGTGAGCGGGCAGCCGCCCCTCCCTGTCTGCCCCCAAGTTCCTGGGGACCCCCCAGGCCAAGCTGCCGGGGCTCTGCACCCTCACGCACATGTGCTGGGTGCCCATGTGTTGCCCGAGCCCTGGCTACCTGTGAGGCAGAGGGGCCTCTCCACCCCAGTGCGGGCTCAGGCCGGGCCCACGGAGGTGTTGGCTGCCCTGTCCGGTCTCCCGGGGCAATGCGGAGGCGCCCTCTGTGGTGGACAGACACCCCATGAGTTCCTGGTCTCAGGGAGGGGACCCCACTGGGCCCAGGCCTGCGGCCCATCCAGCGAGTCTCGGGGTGGGGTCTGGGGCGAGCGGGTTTAGCTCTCGTCAGGTCGGAGGCCTCGGCCTCCCTGGCCTGTGTGTCCCGCCACGCCTCTGGCCCCGGCCGCCACCTTCCTCCTTCCTGACCCATGGCAAGTGAGCATGGCGTGCAGGAACTGGGCACTTGCCCCGGGGACCCTGAGAAGGGGGTCGGAGGTGGGGTGGGAAGAGACCGGCGGCCTGGCGCCTCACAAAGCCCAGGATTGGGTGAGACTGGAAAGGCAGCAAGGGGAAGGGCACTGGACAGGCCCTGCTGGCTGCCTGCCAGAGGCAGCGCCCCAAGGGCACAAGGTGGGCGCAGGCAGACAGGAGGGGTTGGCACAGTCTCTGGTCCCCTAAGGGCCCTTCTTTCTGTTGTTAGCTGTGGGGCTTGAACTCAGGGCCTGGGTGCTGTCCCTGAGCTCTTTTGCTCAAGGCCCGTGATCTACCGCTTTGCACCACAGTGGCACTTGGTGGTTGAGTGGTTAATTGGAGCTAGGAGTCTTTGGGGATGTTCCTGCCCAGGCTGGCTTTGAACCACGATCCTGAGGAGCTGGGGCTGCGGGTGTGAGCCTCGAGTGCCTGCTCCAGGGCCCTTCCTGAGCAGGGGTCCCCGTTGGGCCTGGATTGGGCCTAGGGTCCAGCCAGCGGCGAGGCCGGGCCGTGGACTTGTCCACAGTGCCGGGGCAGCCAGCCGCGTGCCGCTGCCTGGGCCCCACACTAGAGGCGGCAGAGGTGGCCTGGCATAGCCGGGAGGCCGCGGGGCCCCCTTGGCTCTGGCTGCAGAGGTGGCCTGGCATAGCCGGGGAGGCCTGGCATAGCCACGTGCCGCTGCCTGGGCCCCCACACTAGAGGCGGCAGAGGTGGCCTGGCATAGCCGGGAGGCCACGGGGCCCCCTTGGCTCTGGCTGCAGAGGTGGCCTGGCATAGCTGGGGAGGCCGCGGGGCCCCCTTGGCTCTGGCTGCAGAGGTGGCCTGGCATAGCTGGGGAGGCCGCGGGGCCCCCATGGCTCTGGCTGCAGAGGTGGCCTGGCATAGCCGGGAGGCCGCGGGGCCCCCTTGGCTCTGGCTGCAGCCTTCGAGGACGTTGCCTCCGCAGCTCTCAAGGGCCCATTTGGATGGGGCGTTTGTGTGTGCGGCCTCTGATCGGACAGCAAATCACACACCCCAAATCAACAGACCGACCCTGGACTGTGCTGCTTGCGAGTCACCGGGGGACCAGGCCGGCTGACTCCAGCGTGGTGCGGGGCAGGCACCGGGAGGCCGCGGGGCCCTGGCGCTTGGCACTGGGAGACCGGAGCAGAGAAAGGACTTGGAGGACAGGCCAAAGGCTTGGGCCGCGGCTCTGGGTCGTCCAGCACACGGCTACCTGCAGTGCGGCCAGGGGCTCGAGGGGAGCCACCGTCTGGGCCCGCACGCACGTGTGGGTGGGGCCCGTGGCAGCTGGGCAGGGAGACTGAGGAAGCTTGCTCCCTGGGGCCTGGGCCGGCGCGGAGGGGGCGCCCCGGCCCCCGACACTGGCTGGCTGCCCCGGGCGGGCCACAGGCAAGGCAGGCAAACACCACACAGCGCCAGAAACTGCTTATCAAAATATTTTATTTTAGGAGATCCCTCAAAAAAGACCCTCCACATTAGACAGACGCCCCAACCATTTCCTTGGCGTGTTTTTTTTTCTTTTTCCTTTTTTTGTCTTTCATTGTTTTTTTCATTTTTAAATCAACTAAAACAATTTGATGCTTAAAAGACAGGAAGTATTTCCCAATCAGACCTTAGTCGGGAATATATATATATGTATTTATATATATATACTTCTGATCCGGCGGTGGAAGGGAAGAGGCTGCCGACGGTGCATCCGGACTCGGCCTCCGGAAGTCTCCGCAGGGAGACGGACGGCCCGGGAGGCGGCCCGGGGAGGAAGGGTCGGAGGCGGTGTCTGGGACTCGTCGTGTACCCAAGGCCAGGCGGCAGGTGCCGGCCCTCCTCCGGAAGGGGCGCGGCTGGTGCGGTCCCGGGAGGGAGGTGTCTTCATCTCCTGTGTGGCTTCTTTTCCAGCTGAGAAACTTTTTTTTTCTTTTTTAATTTTTAAAAAGAATCACAGCCAAAATAAGACATTAACTGCAACGTCCGCAATGGCTGCGCTTACCCTATTTATAAAACCTCCTCGAGTCTAGCCCGGGGCCGGCGCCCCTACACCTTGCCGGGGATCTTGGCGCGCTTGCGCGCGATGGCGTCCTCCACGGCCTTGAGCTGCTTGAGCAGCTCCTCCCGCCGGGACAGCGTGCTGGCCTTCCCTGGCTTGGCGCTGGCGGCGGCCGCGTCCGTGGCTTTGCCAGACACACTGGTGACCTTGCTGGAGCTCTTGGACTGGGGCGACGGCTGGCGTTTCCTGGGGGCGGGAAGGCACGAGGCGGGTTCCCCTGGGCTCCCGCTTGCGCTGTGAGGGCTGCGGGCTCCCCTTTCCCGGGCAGCCGCACCGCCCAGGCCTGACCTTCCGCCCCGACACTCCTGAGCTCTCTGCCCAGGCTCCTTGGAGAGGCACCACCCGGACCCACCCCCGACGGACCCCGGGGCGGAGCCCCATTTCAGCTGGCGGAGTCTCCTCCCACCCCGAGTTCCAGCGTGGGGGTGGGGGGCTCCGGGGCACAGGCCAGCACTCACCTGTCTGCCAGGACTCCGGGGGCTTTGGAGTTCTGGCTTCTCTGCCGCTCTGGCTTTGGGGAGCCCAGTCTTCCCCCAGACTTCCGGTCCCGAGAACCTGGCAAGGGACAGAGTGAGCCACCGCCACGCTCGCGCCACAGTGGGCCAGCGCCAGGGGCTGCGCACGCACTGCCTCCATCTTTACACCAGACGGCAGGAACGGGGCCTAGTGGCAGCGCTCGCCTAGCATGCACGAAGCCCTGGGTTCGACTCCTCAGCACCACATACACAGAAAAAACCAGAAGGGGCGCTGTGGCTCAAGGCTCAAGAGGCAGAGGGCTAGCCGTGAGCAAGAAGAAGCCAGGGACAGTGCTCAGGCTGAGTCCAAGCCCCAGGACTGGCCAAAAAAAAGACAGCAGGAAGCGAGGCGCCAGTGGCTCACACCCCTCATCCAGGCTACTCAGGAAGCTGAGATCTGAGGGTCTCGGTTCAAGACCAGCCTGGGCAGAAAAATCCTGAGATTATCTCCAGTGAACCACCAAAAACCCAGAAGTGGTAGGGTGGCTACTTTTTGCTAGCCTTCAGCAAGAGCTCAGGGGCAGCACCCAGGCCCAGGCCCCGAGTCCAAGCCCCCCCCTCCCCCCAAGTCCCTCTGAACCAGAGCCTTTGTAACAACTTTCTCTCCCCTCCCCCCTCCCGACAGGCAGCGGCAGGGAGGAAGAGCCTCAGAAGGCACGCCGCCACAGGCCGGTGGCAGGCGGGGTCGGGTCAGCTCAGCACAGGCCAGGCGGCCCGGGTCTGCGTGGAGGCTGGCGCGGCACAGGGGTGGTGGGCAGCTCCTTCGTGGCGGGGCGGGGCCCGGGGGCTGCCGCCAGCTCTCGAGGTTGTGGGAGAGCACAGCAGGTCTCCAGATCGGAGCCCCGGCAGCCGGGAGGAGCGCAAGGAAAGCCATGGCCACGCTCGGTTGTTTTAGGAAGCAGGTATCACGGAAATCCCTTGCGCGTTAGCCACGCGAGTGTGTTACTGCTCTTTCTCTCTCTGCAGCGTGGGGAATGAACCCGCTGAGCTCAACCCCAGTAGAGGATTTCAAAACGGACCCGCAACTTTTTGGTCAGGAGGGACGGTCCGTGACTCATCCTGGTACCGAGGCGGCGAAGGCAGGGGGACTGTGAATGGGGCCGGCGTGGGAGGGCGGGAGGGAGGGCGGGCTCCGTGGCACTGACCTCGCTCGGGGGACAGGGCGGCCCGCTTGGCCGGAGGGCTCTGCCGGTCCTTGTCCGCAGGCTCGTACCGCTTCCGGCTCCCCTTGTCAGCCGCCTGCAAGAGCGGTGCGCGGGGATGGCGGGCTGTGCAGCGCGGCCGGGGCAGCGGCCTCCAGGGCCCCACTCCCAGCCCCCCGGCCCCCCCGGGCCGCCTCCTCTCCCGGCGGGGGCCCCCACGGCCCGGGCCTCACCTTATTCAGCAGCGTCAGCTTGATCTCCTTGTGGGCAACGAAGGAGCCCTGCTGCAGCTGTCCGGGGGGCACCTGCTGCCCCCCCGCGGGCGGCTGCGAGGACTTGCCCCCCGCCGCGGGCTTCGAGGACTTGGGTGGCTGGGTGGACGGGTCCCTCCTCCGCTTCTCCTCCTTGACGCCGTCTTCTTTCTTAGATTTCCCTGCCAGCGACAAGCGGCCGTCACAGGCTCCCCCACTGCGGGGTGGACCCTGCCCCCCCCCAGGCGGGGCCCTACGTACCTCTCTCCTTCTTCGTCTGGGCGGGGGTGGGGGAGCGGGAGCTGGCGGAGGACACGGGGCTGGCCAGGTCGGCGTACATGTCCTCCGAGTCCACGCTGTGCACGGAGCTGCTGCTGGAGGTGGCGCTGGACACCGAGGACACGCTGCTCACGCTCAGAGACCTGAACACGGAGGCACAGTGACGCCGCGGGCCGCGGCCTCGGGCCACCTGCACCCACTCTTCATGTGGCTGGACGGGACTCCGGGGGCTCTGGGGAGCCCAGAGATGCCCTCGAGGAAGGGGTGGGTGCGCCGAGGGAGCCGGGGGCGGTGGGGCCGGATAGGAGCTGGCTAGCCACGCGTGACAAGCACCGGAGCTGGGCCGTGCCCGCGGCCCCGCCTGCCCCCCGGCCCCTCAGGAGGCCGCTCAGGAAGCCACGGTCGGGCTGCGGCTCAGGGGAAGTGGCGGGGCGCTAGCCTCGAGTGCAGAGGCCCAGGCGGGGCCCGGCGCCGAGCTCACGCTCCAGGACCAGCAAAAAGCTAAAGGAGGGCGGGTGTCACGCCAGTGCAGGCGGCGGGAGCTGGGCGGGCCTGGCCTGGAGGCTGCTGCGCTCCTGCCGCACCCACGCACCCTGCTGCCGTGGGGGCGGGTCCCGCCAGGCAGGAGGAAGGGCAGGGGCGCAAGTGCTGCCCACTCTATGTGCAGGGAAGCCAAGCCCGCCCGCCGCCGCCCGCGGGGCCCATGGAGGACGGAGCTCATCCTCAGCGGGGTGCACAGGGCCTGGCGCTGGGCTCGCTAGGCTGCAGGCACCGGGCCTCCGCCCCTGGGACTTGTGGCGCTGCTGTTTCTGCCACGGGCGGCTGCCAAGGCTGGCACTGCCTGGCACTCTTGGAACCCCGTGTCTGGGGCAGGGCAGGGCAGGGGTGAGAGAGGGAAGTGGAGCAAGAGAGTGACCTGGATCGGGAGCTGGAGCCACTGTAGCTGCTGCCGCTGCCACTGCCGCTGCCGCTCACTGTCCGCCTGCAACACAGCAGCAGAGCCTCCATCAGAGCAGACCCTCCCCTCCATCAGAGCAGACCCTCCCCTCCATCAGAGCAGACCCTCCCCTCCATCAGAGCAGAGCCTCCCCTCCATCAGAGCAGAGCCTCCCCTCCATCAGAGCAGACCCTCCCCTCCATCACAGCAGAGCCTCCCCTCCTCAGAGCAGAGCCTCCCCTCCATCAGAGCAGACCCTCCCCTCCATCACAGCAGAGCCTCCCCTCCATCACAGCAGAGCCTCCCCTCCATCAGAGCAGACCCTCCCCTCCATCAGAGCAGAGCCTCCCTTCCATCAGAGCAGACCCTCCCCTCCATCAGAGCAGAGCCTCCTCTGTCCCTCCGTCCCCCAGAGCAGAACCCACAGGGCCCGGGCTCTATGTGACTGGAAGTAAACTTTGAGACAGGCGGGCTGCTGCTGGCTTGCCGACGGTTCACTATTCTTTACGTTTCCGCGTTTCTTAAAGCAGGTGGCAACGCACAGCTCTTCTGAGAGCCGGGACGAGGCCATGGCTCCCTAGCACACTGGAGCTTCTTGGGGCAGGATTGGGGGTGTGGGCTTGGCTGGCCAGCCGCCTGCTCACCTCCTGGGGGGTGTCCTGGTTTGCCGCTCCTTCCTTCTGGCCTCCCGGGGGTCTCCTGGCTTGGCGGGCTCGGGGGCAGGCGCGGTGGCTTTGGTGGCCTGTGGCGGAGCAGGGGTCGGGGCTGGCTTCTTCACGGGCTTTTCTCTGTGAGGCAGAGGCAGGCTCAGCACGGGCAGGGTCAGGGCCTGGTTAAGTGCACCCACGCTTAGGGCTGCCAAGGTTCCAGCCTCAGGACAGGGGTCTGGGTTCCGAGCCTCCTCTGGGAGCCACTGAGGCTGGGGTTCCTCTCGTTGTGGGTGCAGGAAGAGACAGACAGCAGGGCGCTGCCCCCCAAGGCAGCCTTACCCTGCTTTCCCGGGTGGTGGGGCCGGCTCCCCCTTGGCTCTTGCGGGCGGTCTGTGCGGGGAGGGCGTGGGAGACGGGGATGGGGACGAGGAGAAGGAGCGGGACCTGCGGAGTGAAGAGTGTGTTAGAGGCCTGCCCAATGGCAGACAGACAGGACGACTTCCCACGAGGGTCGCATACGTGCTGCGGCCTTGCCTCATGGCAGAGGGAGTGGCCGGGGGGCGGTGCCTCCAAGGGGCTCCCGGCCAGGCCCCGGCACCTCATCTCCACGAGGGGCTCTCGCAGGCCTCCCCGTCCTCACTCTAAGCCCAAGGGCCCCGCACCACTGTGTACCTTGGAGGACACACCGCCAGCCACTCGCGCAGGACAGGGCTCCCCCGGCCCCACCGTCCTGCAGAGCTGCCTCCTCCACCCCAGCTTCCCAGAAGCGCCCCTCACCCCCCACCCAAAGGGGCACACGGGGGAGCGGGGAACGCACCAGCTCGATGCTGGCTGCAGAGGAGCCCATGCTGCACCCAGATTTTCCTACAAGAGCCTCAAGTGGCAAAGGCGTTGGAGCAGCAGCTCAGCGTGGCCCCCGTGCCCTCCACCCCAGCCCCACCCCACCCAGGGCAGACGGAGCGGCCATGCCGCCCGCGCCCCAAGCGGGTGTGTGCTGGCAGCCCTGCGTCGACAATCCGACAGGCTGCTTCGATCTCCCAGAACGTTCTGCCCTTAGTGCCGCAGCTCCCGCCCACTCCAGCGCGTGCTTCTGAATGTACTTCCTTGCCGTGGACGGGCAGTGGCGGGGTGTGGCGGCGTGGGTGATGCCCACGGCTGCCTGGCTGAGTTCTGCTCGTGCCTGGCAGTGGAGCGGACACCTCTGCCCCAGTACTAAATGCAGCCCAGGACCTGCTGGCCCCCAGCCCCGCGGGCCCCTCCACTGACTGGGAGTACGTGGAGCGCGCGCGCGCGCGCGCGCATATACAATCACGCACGCGGTCTGCGTGCTCTGGTGGGACGCGGTGAGACGTACCTGGAGCGGCTGCCTGAGAAAGAGCTGTGCCTGGAAGAGCGGCTCGAGTAGGAGCTGTAGGACGAGGACCGGGACCGGGACCGGGACGAGCCGGAGCCAGAGTAGGACGAGGACCGAGACGATGACCTGGGACCCAGGGGCGGGGTGGAGGAGTAAGATGGCCTCACCAGGCCCAGAGACCACAGACACCCCAGCACGCACACACGCACGCGTGCGCCCTTGCCAGGCACCAGCCGTGTGCAACGGGGCACCCCCCGCAGAGGCGTGGTCACCGTGCCAGGCCTGGCTACCAGCCCGAGTGGGGGCCAGAGCCAGGGGCCGTGTATCCTGGCCCTCGGGCTTCCCTCTGTACCTCCGCCTGTCCATCTGCCTGCCCCTCCGTGCTCCCGCAATGCTCCCCGCACACGGAGCCCTGGCTCGCCCTCCACAACTCGCTTCTTCACGCCCAGAACCTGCCGCTCAGCCGCGCGGCCAGCCTCCCGGGAGCCCGGCGCCCGCTGCCACAGCGGGGCGGGCTCCGCTCTGGGCCTCGCCCCGTGGCTCTCGTCTGTTCTGGGGGAGGGGATGTCCTCCACACCAGTCCTCCCTAGGCTCCAGACCTGCGCCTGTGCGCTCTCTAGCCCTCAGCTCGTCATTCGTGACCTGCGCCTGTGCGCTCTCTAGCTCTCAGCTCGTCATTCGTTACCTGGAAGAATTGGAGGCAGAGGCTGATGAGGCCGAGGTTTTTCGACGCCTGCGTGCCCGGCTTGGGGAGACTGACACCCCAAGTTTCTTTTTTGG
This sequence comes from Perognathus longimembris pacificus, assembly GCF_023159225.1. Classification (NCBI taxonomy): domain Eukaryota; kingdom Metazoa; phylum Chordata; class Mammalia; order Rodentia; family Heteromyidae; genus Perognathus; species Perognathus longimembris. The sequence continues at coordinate 1,190,947 of NC_063170.1, forward strand.
AGACTTGGATCGGCGCCAAGGGTCCTTCCACTCATCAGCTCGCTTCACCTGGGGCCCTGCAGAGGTGACCTCCTTCTTTGGTGGCTCCGCTTGGCGGCTGGAAGACAGGGGGCTGCTGACAGTCTCACTTCCTCCTCCCTACTATCTGCTTAGGAAAACAAACTAGGAGAGCCACCTACTCAGCTTGGTTAGCAGACAGCTGGGCCGGACACTGGTTTATCACACCTGGAATCCCAGCTGCCTGGGAGGCTGACACTGGACAATCTTGGCAGAAAAATCATGAGATTCCAGGGGCTGGGAAGGTGGCTGAGTGGTAGAGCGCTCACCTAGCAGGCATGAAGCCCTGGGTTCGATTCCTCAGTACCACATACACAGAAAAAGCTGGAAAATGGGCACCGTGGCTCAAGTGGTACAGTGCTAGCCTTGAGCCAAAAGCTCAGGGGCAGTGCCCAGGCCCTGAGTTCAAGGCAAAAAAAAAAAAATCATGAGATTCCTTTTCAACCAATATCTGGACATAAAGGCCGGGGCCTGTCACCCTGAGACATAGGAGAGGTTGAGATGAGGAGGACGGAGGTTCTAGGGAAGCCTGGACAGAAAACTCTTGAGACGTCATTGCCACAGAGGGAAGCGGGCTCAGTGGCACGGGCTTGTTGCGATGGGGTCTTTGTTTGGTGTGTGCACTGGTACTCAGAGCCTAGGCTCTTGCCTGGCTTTTTTGCTCAAGGACTGCGTTCTACCAACTCCATGTCCAGCTTTATGGTAGTTAACTGGAGATAAGGGAGTCTCTTAGATTTGTCCGCCCAAGCTGGTTTCAAATTGCAACCCATAAATTTTAGCAGCGCCTGGCTGGTTCTAACTTTTAAAAACACAGAAGCTGTTAAAATGACTCTTTATGTGTAAGTGTTCATGGCTGTGTATATATGTATGCGTGCATGGTCAGTTGTGGGGCTTGAACTCTGGGCCTGGGGGCTCTCCCTGAACTCTTCAGCTCAAGGCCAGTGCTCTACCACTTGAGCCACAGCGCCACTTCCGGTTTTCTGGTGGTTAACGGGGAGATAGGAGTCTCATGGACGTTCCTGCCCAGGCTGGCTTTGAACCATGATCCTTAGATCTCAGCCCCCTGAGTAGCTAGGATTATAGGTGGAAGCCACTGGTGTCCAGCCGTGGCCATTGTTGTTGTTTTTTTAAAGAGCGAAGTCCTGAGAAATGAAAATGGTGTCTCGAAGAACACTTTGCTGCTGCTTCTGAAGGTTAGACCACTTAAGACTCAGCCAGCAGCCTAACTCCTCACTTTGGAGTGCTATCACTTAAACCCCAGCACCCCAAAAATCCTGCAGTGGCAAAACACAAACTGCAGGATTTACGTCACACCTTTGGGACTGGCAAGGCTCCTATTTCTGTTTCTGAACTCTCTGCCTCCACCCCCAGCTGTCCGGGCTTGAACTCAGGGTGCTCTACTTGAGCCAAACCCTCCGAACTTCTGCTTTCAGTGCTTTTTGTTGTTGTTGTTTTTTGGTGTATGTGTGTGTGTGTTCTTTGCAGAGAGGGCCCCAAGCTTTTGCCTGGGCTTGCATTAGACTGTCATCTTAGTTCTGCTTCATAAGTAGCTGAGACCACAGGCATGAATGTCAATGTACAGCTTTTGTTTTTGAGGCAGAGTCAGGTTAACTTTTTACCCCAAAGTCTTGGACGACAATCCTCCAGATGGGAGCTAGGGAGCCGGGTGCTGCTGGCTTGTATCTATAATCCTAGCTGCTCAGGAGGCTGAGATAGTAGGATCGAAGTTCAAAGTCAGCTTAGGCAGAAAAGTCTGTGAGGCTCTTAACTCCAATTAACCACAAAAGCCACAAACGCAGCCGTGGCTCAAGTGGTAGAGCACTAGCCTTGAGCATAAAAGCTCAGGGACAGTGCCCAGGCCCAGTGTTCAAGCCCCAAGATGGGCTAAAACAAAAAAGAATTGTTCCTAGAGTAAAGACAACCCAGATGATTTGTAGAGTTTGACTCAGAGACCTAACATTTTCAGTCAGTCCTGTGTTCTTCCTCATGTGTTTCCATTCTGCAGTCAGTCACTGGCGTTTCCTGCAATCCATCTCCCGCCCCCACCCCACCGCCCCCCGCGCACATGCAGGTCTCCTGGCCTGGCGGTGTGACACCTGTCGTTCCAGGCTGACTGTCCTGGCTGCTGCCGCCTGCTCCGGCCCCAGGGCTCGCGTGTCATCGGGGCGCCTATCCTGAGGAGCCAGGCTCCCCTCTCCTCTTTCCTGCAGTTAGGACCATATATGGGAAATCCCTCGTCCTCCTGAGTCCCAGATTGCTGTGCTCACCTACAGATACCTTCAGTGGCGTCAGCTCACGCTGCACTCAACCTCTGTGAGCAGAACGTTATTCAACTTATTAACAGGGGCTGGGAATATGGCCTAGTGGCAAGAGCGCTTGCCTCCTACACATGAAGCTCTCGGTTTGATTCCCCAGCACCACATATATGGAAAACGGCCAGAAGGGGCGCTGTGGCTCAGGTGGCAGAGTGCTAGCCTTGAGCGGGAAGAAGCCAGGGACGGTGCTCAGGCCCTGAGTCCAAGGCCCAGGACTAGCAAAAAAAAAAACCCCAAAAAACACTTATTAACAGCATCTCACCCCTTGCTCCCATCTCAGCTGGCTGTCAGGAAGGGACAGCCATTTCATTCCTCATTCGAGGGCTTGCTTTCCCGGTTTGTGAGGGTTTTTCCTCGGTTCTGGTGGTACTGCAGGGGTTTCCAGCAGTGGCAGCCTCTTGTCCACGCCTGGCTCTGTGACCAGCACCTATGTGTCCTACGTATCCTAAAACAAACTGCAGCTGCCACAGTGGTATCCTACTGCAATCCCATCACAAGACGCTACCACACAGGGAAACTGACGGCATGAAAAAACCCACCACTGCCTAGTTCTACTTCTAGAGCTTCTGTCTAGCCGCCCTGCAGGAGACACTCCACCTCCTCCCGGCAGGAGGCCCTGCCCCTGACACACCCGAAAGGAAGGGAGGACCTGCCTGCCGCTCTCTGTCCCAGTGTCAGGCCCCACTCTCACCCTTGACACATCCCGCAAGCTGTCACCAGTTATGAGTTCTCATGAGTCACCTGGATGGGGGGCAGCCCTAAGGGGACAGAAGGGCGGGTGCCGGGGCGGGGCAGGGCAGACGGACAGTGGTGGGTGACAGGGTGAGGAAGGAGCACAGAGGGCTTTCGCTACCCGACCGCAGCAAGGAAGAGAAAGCCGGGGGGCACCAAGCTGGATGCCTGCCCCACCCTCGAGGGGTCACTCTGCGGAGAACAAGCTCCGTTAGCTAGTGGAGCCTCTTGTCGCTGCCGCCCAGAACCAGTCCCGGGACACAGGCACCACCGCACCTGCAGCAGCACGGCGGCGCGGGGCACAAGCTCCTGTGTGCCGCACAGTAATGCCGTGCAAATCGTTAAAAAGCATTCAGCAGAACACCCGCCTAGCAAGTGTGAGGTACTGAGTTCAAATTCCAATACTGCCCCCAAATAAATAAAAACAACCCCATTTAAACAGCACACAAATAAGCTAGGTGGTATCTGGAGATCTAGAGGAGCGGCAGGAGAACAAAGCCCAGGTGGGGATCACCACGGCTAAACATTAACCAGCAGAGCCTCGAGTGTCCCTGCCCACAGAGGGGACTCAAGCCGTGGAATGTGGGCACACGACGGAAATCACTAATGGTGATGGCCACGCTTTGGGGGGGGCTGGGGGGCCATCAGCAAGAACTCATTGCTAGATCTCCCTGTTCTTTACAACTCTGAGGAAAGTGACCAAGTCTGACTGGCCCACCACATGGCCCAGGACCAAGCAGCCACCTCCGGGGCGCCTTCGAGCACTGAGCGGGCGCCCGGCCCGGGGGTCCCTGCGGGCCCCCGTGGGGACATCCATGCGTCTGCTGAGCTGTGCTGAGAGGCAGGGCTCAGGCCGACTGCACCTCTGCTCCTCGACAGAGCCTAGATGCCCATATCTCAAAGAAAGACAACAAACAGCCTAAGCAGACCTGGAAAAGCCACAAAAGCAGGCAGAGGGTGGGAGACAAAAGACAACTCAACAATGGCAACAGGAACACGCCTCACCCACTTGCATTTTTAACTTCTGGATAAGAGAAAGAAAGAAAAAAAAACCACTGGGTATGGGAGCTACTCAGGAGGATGAGAACTGAGGATCCTGGTTTGAAGCCAGCACAAGCAAACCAATCTGAGACTTATCTCCAGTTAACTAGCAAAAAGCTCTGAGTGGAGGTACGGCAGAGAGCTAGCTATGACTGAAAAATTAAGAAGAGTCTGAGGCCCTGAGTTCTCCACCACTGGCAAAGAAAAAAAGGACAGTGGCAAGTGTTACTAAGACACAGCTTTTTTTCCTTTGGGCATTTATAAGACAGTTAATTAACACAGCCTTGGCTCTTTCATTACTCCACTCCCAGCCCTGCTTCCACGGAAGTCTTAACAGAGTCATTAGCTTCGCAGACCCAGGGCTTTTCAATCCATGGCTGTGTGGGTGTGGACACAGCTGGCCTCCAGGCATCTGGGGTGAGAGGTAGCCCCCACAGAGCAAGGCAGTGCCCGGGCAGAGGCGGCTTCCCAGGGACTTCACCGCTAAGGAAGCTGAAATAGCGCGTTTGTCCCCAACAGTGGCCCGAGCACCATGGCTTTCTCAGCACCAGACGAGATCAGAGGGGAAGTAAGGGTCATCACATCCCCCAGGGAGTTGCTCTGTGGTGACAGACGCCCAGTGACGGGACCCACATGACCCACAGGCGGGAGGAACTGAAGCTTTGCGCGGGCGGAGCAGCAAGGGCAGGGACGAGGTGTGGAGTGGCAGCCGCCCACTGCCACCGTCCCGCCGTCCACAGCGTGGACCAGGCGCTGTGTGGCCTCCTGCGTGCCCGCCAGGCCACGGTCATGAAGAGCAGGCGTACCGTCTCGCCCACGCCTCCCCAGAAGGCTGACTGAGGCGGTGTTTCCCAGCTCTCCCCATCGGACGCTGCCCAGGCGACCCCGCTCCGAGCCCGGGCAGCTCGCGGCCGCTCCCTCCAGGTGGCCTGTGGGGGCTGAGGATGCGTGGGGAAGCAGTGGGGTGTCTGAGACCGGAGGTGCGGGGGACCAGGTAGCGGGGCAAGCGCTGCCTCCGGAGGAAGCCTGCTGGAGTGAGCCCCACTCCAGTCCTCAGCTCTAGCTCAGGCACTTCCTACAGGAGCCCCGCTCACTGTCTGCAATGGCGCCTCCGCCCAGAGCAGCGTCAGAGCAGCCTCCCGGCTCCGCCCGCGGCAGAGGTCACGCGAGGGGGATTTCCCCTCCTACAGGTGCAGTTTACGGAACTGGTGGAGAGGCTCTGCCCTCATCCAAAAATAGCCTGGGTCGGCGTGGGCGGGTCTCAGGAGTGACAGGATGGGCTACCTCCACAGGACCCGCCACAAGGTCCCAAGGCTGTACGGCAGGCAGCCTCCCTCAGAGCACAGAGGCAGTCATGGAAAAGGGGTGAGACTTCCCCAGCAGAGACCTGACCCCAGCTCCCTGGAGGACGCCGGCTGGGCCTCTCACGCGCCCCCTCCCCGCTCACTCAAGGCTCCTGTCCAGGGTGGGCCCTGCAGGCCCACGACCAGCAGTGGATGTCCCCAGGCTGCTCACCCTCGAGACCTTCTAGGAGGGAATTCTCAATCTCCCGCCTTTCCTGGCTGCACATGGCTGCCCCGGAGGAGTGGAGGTGCCCAATCTGACTGGCAAGGAAAAAGGAAGAGAGGGACTCTACCCTGATGAGCCCCCGGCCGGCCTTCGCGGGAGACAAGGACAAGATCCGTGATGCCTAAGCAGCCCAGTCAGTGCCAGGCAGCCAGAGTCCCAGGCCCTGCTGACAGTGCCTGCACACCAGATGCAAGAGCCACCGTCCAAACGTCCCAGTGTTCGCAGGAAGAAAGAATGGGGTCGGAGGCACGGCCTGGTTGGTACAGTGCCAGTCAATGAGTGAAAGCATCAGGTACTGAGAGTGAGTTCTGGTCTTGGACTTAAAAAGACAATAATGGGACAGCACTGTAAGATGAACAGAAAGGGAAACCAACTGGGTCAGAAACCAAAGGGATGCAGCCTGTGTGTTTGGCAAGGGCAAATGTGTTTGATTTGAGCTCAGAGCAGCCAAGATGCCATCGAAGTCCAAGGGTGTGAGGTTGTTCTGTGGACCTTCAAGGGTGAAATGGACATCTCTGGTCTGCTGCTTAGAGGTCGAGCAACCAGCATCCCCCGTCAGGATTTGTGATGCATTTTCTGGAGGCCACATGGCACAGAAAACCTTTTATATAAATGCTTCATTAAAAAATTAATGATCAAGATGCAATGTATTCATAAACTACTTTAATGGCAACTTTTTTTTTTGGGGGGGGGGCCAGTCCTGGGTCTTGGACTCAGGGCCTGAGCACTGTCCCTGGCTTCCTTTTGGTCAAGGCTAGCACTCTGCAACTTGAGCCACAGCGCACCTTGTGGCCGTTTTCTGTATATGTGGTGCTGGGGAATCGAACCCAGGGCTTCATGTATTCGAGGCAAGCTCTGTTGCCACTAGGCCATATTCCCAGCCCTAATGGCAACTTTTTTGAAGTACAACTACTTCAAAAAGCACAGGACTTCCTAGTTCTCTGGTTCCAAACACTGACAACATCTCTGTTCTAGAACTGAGTATGCAGTATGCTCAAAAGTAAAAGGCTGCCAAGTGCCAGTAGCTCACGCCTGTCATCCTAGCTACTCAGAAGGTTGACCTGAGGACCGCGGTTCCAAGCCCACCTGGGCAGAGAAGTCCCTGTAAGACTCTTGTCTCCAATTAACCACTGAAAAACCAGAAGTCGCACTGTGGTTCAATTGGTAGAGCGCTAGCCTTGAACACAAAAAGGCTCGAGGACAGCGCCCAAGCCCTGAACGAAAACAACCCCCAAATCAAAAAGCACAAAACCCAAAGAGACAAAGGCTAGCCATCTCTCCAGTCATCACTGCCCAGCACAGCACACACCACCCCTGACGGGGCGAGCTCGGAGCCGACAGGGCCGGGCCGTTCTACGTGGAGACGACACCCGCGTTCTACTTGCGCAGTGCCACTCGCTACGCCCACGAGCCCTGCCCGCAGTGCCCCAGGCGGGGCGCAAGCAGTGCTGGCCGAAGCGCCTCGGCCCGCCACGGGAGGACGGAGGGCGGGGGCCGCGGGCTCCCGCTTCTCAGCGTGGGGTGGGCGCGGTGGGCGTGGGGGGGGGGCTTACCTCGGCGGCTGTGGGGAGCGCGGCTTCGGCTTCTCCTTCTCCTTGTCGCGCTCCTTGTCCCTGTCGCGCTCCCGGTGCGGCCGGTCCTTCTCGTCCCGCTTGGCTCGCTCTCTCTCCCACTCCTCCTTCCGGCGCTGCCGCTCCTTGTCCCGCTCGCGCTCGCGTTCCCGCTCCCGCTCGCGCTGCCGCCGCTCGCGCTCCCGGTCCCGCTCCCGCTCGCGTTCCCGCTCGCGCTGCCTGTTCTCGCGCTCGCGTTCCCGCTCCCTTTCCTGAATTAAAAGCCAACACCCTGCGGTCAGCCACTGCTGCGGGAGCGGAGCACACGCGGCAAGTGCGAGGACACTCGGGAGGCTCTCCAGAAGCCACCTGACTGCGCACGGGCTCCTAAAAACTGGACAGATGTCAAGAGGGAAGCCACACCAGCCGGAGTGCACGGCCGGGTGTGAGCGCACACCACTGGCTCTCCCCCCGTGGCTCTCCAAGACGGAGGCCATGACAGCTGCGTACAGGGCAAGGGGAGCACTCAATCGAGTGGTGAGGAACACAACCGGCGACTCTCCGCTGCGGACGGAGTCATTTGCTCTGGGTTTAACGGGAAACTAAGCAATATCCAACCACAGCACACCAGCTACCTTCTTGGCCAAGGGGGCGCACCATGGGCCTTCATGGCCATCTACCTGTGTGCGCCCTGTCCAGGGCCAGGGGCCCAGCTGTCCTGCTCTGCACGACACAGATGGGCACAGGAGCCCTGTGAGACCCTCTGTTCAAGCTCAGCATCTACGAGCTCCCGAGACAGCCTGCCACCTTCCTTTGGGCCTGAAAATGCGTGACTCGGTAACCTGTTTAACTGCTTCTTCCCCTGGAGAAGTCACCCCAACAGCGCAAATCAGCGATTACAGTTCAGAGCGTCCACAAACACACTAAGCTCTCTGAATCTGGGATAATACCACTGTGGTCCAGTCCTCCACCAGACCGGTATGACCTGCTGTCAGAGGCACATCCTTACCCAGTGCGCCCGAGGGTGCCAGGGGTGATACAAGGTTCAGGTGGTGCACAGCATGGCAAAAAAAGGCAGCAAAGCCATGTTCTCTCCCTTCCCTCCTTTCTTTCCCTCCCTCCCTTCCTCCCTCCCTCCCTCCTTCCCTTTGAACCAAGAACCATAAGAGCAATAAGCTTAGGAGGGTGAAAACACGTAACAATACCTCATGAAAAAAATCTAAACTTACAAAGCTGTGGCAAGAGCAGCTTTCTGGCCCTGTTCACACTAGGAGATTTACCCACTGGGGCTTGGACTTGGGACTGCAGGCTCAATTAGTTCACTATGTCAAGAGAAGGAGCTCGCATGAAATCCTACAGATGGATCAGAAGGGGCAACACTGCAGGTGCGGTGGCCAGGCCTTCACAGGGGGCCTGGCCTTGAAAAGCATGGTTTTCACGAGCAGGTCAGTGACAGTCACAGCTGCATACTCACTCGGTAATTGTGATACGGCTCTGTTTCTGTGTATTGTACCCTGAAGTTCTCATATTGTCCACCGCGCCAAAATCGCTCTATTTCGTAGTCATAGTAAGGATCCGCGTAAGGCTCAAGTCTGAAATAAGAGCCAATAAAAGAAATCTTACCGCTCAGAACACTAGAGCAAAAATGCCACAGAAAATGTGAGCCAACAGAATGACACGCCCCATTATGAAAACAGTAACGCTACGATCAAGTGCCATTTACAGCAGAAATGCAGGATAAAATAAAATGCTAAGAAATCCATTAAGGGTGACATTGTCCAAGAAGAAATGTGCGCTTTACCTGACTTATGTAACTGTAACCCTTCCATACACCACCCTTATAATTATAGTAAAAACAAACAAGCAAAACAAATCCATTTAATATATATACCAGCAGACCTGAAAAGCCACAGTTATATCCACAGATGATGAAAAAATCCTTTGGAAAAAATTCAATACTCATTCCTAATAAAAAAAGCTTAGTAAGCTGGGGATATGGCCTAGTGGCAAGAGTGCTCGCCTCATATACATGAAGCCCTGCGTTCAATTCCCCAGCACCACATATACAGAAAATGGCCAGAAGTGGCGCTGTGGCTCAAGTGGTAGAGTGCTAGCCTTGAGCAAAAAAGAAGCCAGGGACAGTGCTCAGGCCCTGAGTTCAAGGCCCAGGACTGGCAAAACAACAACAACAAAAACTTAGTAAGCTGGGCATCTGTGGCTCACACCTGTAATCCTTGCTACTCAGGAGGCTGAGAGTAGTTCAAAGCCAGCCTGGGCAGGAAAGTTTGTGAGACTCTTATCTCCAATTAATTAGCACCAAAAATAAATAAATAAAAGGGGGGAGGGCTGGGAATACGGCCTAGGGGTAAAGTGCTTACTTCATATACATGAAACCCTGGGTTCAATTCCTCAGCACCACATATATAGAAAAAGTCAGAACTGGCGCTGTGGCTTAACTGGCAGAGTGCCAGCCTTAAAAAAGCTCAGTGACAGCTCCTAGGCCCCGAGTTCAAGCCTTGGGACAAAACACACACACACACACACACACACACACACACACACACACACACACACACACACACAGTGTAAAAAAATGGTGAGGGTTTGGCTCAGCAGAACACCTGCCCAGCAAGCAAGCTTGAGGCCGAGTTCAAACTCCAGTACTGAGGGGAGAAAGAAAAGCATTCCTTACTCGCTATCTCTGACATCTCTTGGAACCCGAGAATTCCAGTCTCGGAAAACTTCATTTTCTTTGTCAAATTCCCGTTCATCTTCACCAATGGTCACTGTGAACCTTTTCTCTTCAAAATCAGGCTCCTGTTCTTTCCGAATGGTGGCTTTTTTTAAAACCTACCATGGAGTCAGAGCAGAGTCACTGTTAGGAACACAGGGCACATGACAGACAGGTGAACAGAACCAGGATACCCCAAAGCAGAATGAGTATGCGGTCATGGGTGATGTCTCAGGTGGCAGCAGGCAAGGGCTGCGTCCGCACTGTCTGAAACAAAGACCACTCAGGACACAGAGGAACTGGGGCTGTGTAGAAGACGATGGCTCTGCCTGCACTGCACGCTGCATGTCAGGGGCGGGGGGCGGGGCCTGCAGGGTGGCAGGGGTTGGATTCTGACTGCAAGTTGGCTGCCAGGGGCTTGATAGAGGGGGAGGCCCTGTGGGGTGTCAGGGTCGTCTCAGGCTGTTGGGGGCCCTGTGGGGTGTCAGGGTCGTCTCAGGCTGTTGGGGGGCCCTGTGGGGCGTCAGGGTTGTCTGAGGTGTTGGTGGGGTGTCAGGGTCGTCTCAGGTGTTGGTGGGGTGTCAGGGTCGTCTCAGGTGTTGGTGGGGTGTCAGGGTCACCTCAGGCTGTTGGTGGGGTGTCAGGGGCGTCTCAGGTGTTGGTGGGGTGTCAGGGTCGTCTGAGGTGTTGGTGGGGTGTCAGGGTCGTCTCAGGTGCTGGTGGGGTGTCAGGGTCGTCTCAGGTGCTGGTGGGGTGTCAGGGTCGTCTGAGGTGTTGGTGGGGTGTCAGGGTCGTCTGAGGTGTTGGTGGGGTGTCAGGGTCGTCTGAGGTGTTGGTGGGGTGTCAGGGTCGTCTGAGGTGTTGGTGGGGTGTCAGGGGCGTCTGAGGTGTTGGTGGGGTGTCAGGGTCGCCTCAGGCTGTCAGTGGGGTGTCAGGGTCGCCTCAGGCTGTCAGTGGGGTGTCAGGGTCGTCTCAGGTGTCGGTGGGGTGTCAGGGTCGTCTCAGGTGTTGGTGGGGTGTCAGGGTCGTCTGAGGTGTTGGTGGGGTGTCAGGGTCGTCTGAGGTGTTGGTGGGGTGTCAGGGTCGTCTGAGGTGTTGGTGGGGTGTCAGGGTCGTCTGAGGTGTTGGTGGGGTGTCAGGGTCGTCTCAGGTGTCGGTGGGGTGTAAGGGTCGTCTCAGGTGTCGGTGGGGTGTCAGGGTCGTCTCAGGTGTTGGTGGGGTGTCAGGGTCGTCTGAGGTGTTGGTGGGGTGTCAGGGTCGTCTGAGGTGTTGGTGGGGTGTCAGGGTCGTCTGAGGTGTTGGTGGGGTGTCAGGGTCGTCTGAGGTGCTGGTGGGGTGTCAGGGTCGTCTGAGGTGCTGGTGGGGTGTCAGGGTCGTCTGAGGTGTTGGTGGGGTGTCAGGGTCGTCTGAGGTGTTGGTGGGGTGTCAGGGTCGTCTGAGGTGTTGGTGGGGTGTCAGGGGCGTCTGAGGTGTTGGTGGGGTGTCAGGGTCGTCTGAGGTGTTGGTGGGGTGTCAGGGTCGTCTGAGGTGTTGGTGGGGTGTCAGGGTCGTCTGAGGTGTTGGTGGGGTGTCAGGGTCGTCTGAGGTGTTGGTGGGGTGTCAGGGTCGTCTGAGGTGTTGGTGGGGTGTCAGGGTCGTCTGAGGTGTTGGTGGGGTGTCAGGGTCGTCTGAGGTGTTGGTGGGGTGTCAGGGTCGTCTCAGGCTGTCGGTGGGGTGTCAGGGTCGTCTGAGGTGTTGGTGGGGTGTCAGGGTCGTCTCAGGTGCTGGTGGGGTGTCAGGGTCGTCTCAGGTGTTGGTGGGGTGTCAGGGTCACCTCAGGCTGTTGGTGGGGTGTCAGGGTCGTCTGAGGTGTTGGTGGGGTGTCAGGGTCGTCTGAGGTGTTGGTGGGGTGTCAGGGTCGTCTGAGGTGTTGGTGGGGTGTCAGGGTCGTCTGAGGTGTTGGTGGGGTGTCAGGGTCGTCTGAGGTGTTGGTGGGGTGTCAGGGGCGTCTCAGGTGTTGGTGGGGTGTCAGGGGCGTCTCAGGTGTTGGTGGGGTGTCAGGGTCGTCTGAGGTGTTGGTGGGGTGTCAGGGTCGTCTGAGGTGTTGGTGGGGTGTCAGGGTCACCTCAGGCTGTTGGTGGGGTGTCAGGGTTGTCTGAGGTGTTGGTGGGGTGTCAGGGTCGTCTGAGGTGTTGGTGGGGTGTCAGGGTCGTCTGAGGTGTTGGTGGGGTGTCAGGGGCGTCTGAGGTGTTGGTGGGGTGTCAGGGGCGTCTGAGGTGTTGGTGGGGTGTCAGGGTCGTCTGAGGTGTTGGTGGGGTGTCAGGGGTGTCTCAGGTGTTGGTGGGGTGTCAGGGGCGTCTGAGGTGTTGGTGGGGTGTCAGGGTCGTCTGAGGTGTTGGTGGGGTGTCAGGGTCGTCTGAGGTGTTGGTGGGGTGTCAGGGTCGTCTGAGGTGTTGGTGGGGTGTCAGGGGCGTCTGAGGTGTTGGTGGGGTGTCAGGGGCGTCTCAGGTGTTGGTGGGGTGTCAGGGTCGTCTCAGGCTGTCGGTGGGGTGTCAGGGTCGTCTCAGGCTGTCGGTGGGGTGTCAGGGTCGCCCCAGGCTGTTGGGGGGTGGTGGCAGCTGGAGATGACACCTTATCTTCTGGGCTACCTGGGCACCTAAAGATGGTGCCTTGGCTCAGCCTCGCTAGAGACTTTGCCTGCTTTCCAGCTAGTTATTTCCCATTCCCCAACTCTTAGAAAGAACCACAGGAGGACTCCCTGCGACCCTTTCCCGCGCCTCTTTCGCGTGTCCTGGACTACAGTAGCACCAGCTTTGTGCAGGGACCACAGGAAGCAGCGTGCTGGGAACGGTGCACGGAAGCACACCACTGGCTTGCTCCCCCGTGCGCAGGACCCTTACCTCTTTTGCATGCCGGAGTCCTCGTTCCCAGGCACTCTCTGTGGGGGGTTCTGGAGGAGGTGGGGGCAGAATTTCATCAACTACTGGCCCACCCTATGAAAGAATGAGAAGAGAAGTGTTGAGAAAGCCAAGTAAAACTTTCTGTAAAGAAATGGTAGGATTGGGAACATGGCTCAAGTGGTACAGCAACTCCTTAGCAAGTGTAAGGTTAGTTCAAGGCCTAGCACACAAAAACCAACCAACCTGGTGAAGTGGCTCACACCTATAATCCTAGCTGTCTCGGGGATAGACACTGGGAAGACTGAGCCCAGCCTAAGCAAACCAAAGTTCCCAAGACCCTATTTCAACCAATAAAAAGTTGGGCACAGTGGCATGCACCTGCCATCCCAGCTCCACAGGAAATGTAAATAGGAGAATCACTGTACTGGCTGGCCTAGGCATAAACTCGAGGCCCTATTCAAAAGGTAATGAAAGTGTATGTGTGTGTTTGGGGGTGGGGGGTGGGGACCAGGAGAAAGGGAAGGAGGGACATTGTCCAAAAAAAGTAATGTCCTTGTTATCATCATTGTGAAATAGTAACCCCCTGTACAACACCTTAATGGTAATAAAATGGCATTTTTTAAAGAAGCATGAAAGTAAAAAGGGCTGCAGGTGTGGCTCAAACTGTAGAGCACCTGTCTAGCAAAAAAGTATGAGGCCCTGAGTTCAAGCCACAGTATATTGCTTAAGAAAGAAAGAGGGGCTGGGAATATGGCCTAGTGGTAGAGTGCTTGCCTTGTTTACTTGAAGCCCTGGGTTCAATTCCTCAGCACCGCATATATAGAAAAAGTCAGAAGTGGTGCTGTGCTCAAGTGGCAGAGTGCTAGCTTTGAGCAAGAAAGAAGCCAGGGACAGTGCTTAGGCACTGAGTTCAAGGCCCAGGACTGGCAAAAAAAAAAAAAAAAAAAAAAAGAGAGCCAGGAACAAAGCACCAACTAAAACACAAGCTGGGTGCCTGGGTCTCAAGCATCCCTGGCACACCTGAGGCTCTGCTTGGGACTAGCAGCTCCTTGACTCTTCTCAGGCACAAGTTACTTTTTGTACAAAGCCTACTGATTTGTTTGACATGCTCAGACATCCAGCTTGCTGATAAACGGGATGGTATGCACTCACCCAAGGGTTGGCAGGCATCAGTGGATGAGGTCCGAGAGGTGGGGCACCGTTGGGCGGGAACGGGTCAGCTTTGGTGATTAGGGAGTAGTTTCCCTTGTCATTCACTCCAGGGTGTATAAACCTACAATTCATTCCCCAGGTGCAGTTCCCTAGTGAAACAAAAGCCCAGGCAGCAAGGTCACTGGGAGCCCAACAGCACACAGTGGCGGCAGACTCAAGACCTACACAAGACCGGCCCGCTTCCTCCTGTCTCTGCAGCAGGGGAGCTCACGGGCATTCCAGGGCAGGCAGGGCAGGTCTAGGCCTGGCTCAGCCGCGACTTTCTGTGAGGCAGCGTCCCCACACGAGGGCTCCCGCTGGCAACAGAGCTCCTAGGTCAAAGTCTCTTCGTGAGAGATTCATAGAGTTGACCTTCCTTCTGTGTCTGTAGATGCCACTATGCCCCACACATTACAGATATGGCATTCTAGTAATATCACCTGGGGACAAGAGGATGTGCAGCTCTTGCACAGTTCTGTGCAAACTCTATGCCCTTCATAGCAGGGACTTGAGATTTTGCTATCTGAGGGTCCATGGAGGCTAAGGGACGAACACATATATCAACTGTCCAGTACTTAGAGCAGTCTGAGCGCTTCACAAGCCCCAGGCTCAGTGCAGAGTCAAAACACAAACTATGACCAGACTTCCCTAAGTCTGCCCCAGGGTGATAAACCTGTACCACTTCATGAAAATCCTCACCAACCACTCAGATTAGAGACAGACACACACACACAAATATATATGTGTATATGTATATTTCTCTCACATATGTGTAAGACAAAAGTCACTAACTATAATAAAAGTGGGCTTTATACTTTGCTCACAAGTAACTGTCATCTTCAACAGGAAACTACACTGTTATAGGAAAACACTTGATTTCTCAGTGTAGGACACAAGATGTCTTATCAGTAAATGCACATTTTAACACTCGCCCTGGACCGGAAAAAAAAGAAAAGATTAAAAAAAAAAAGACCCTTCTGAATAGCTAGGATTACAGGTATGAGCTGGCCTGGTTGACTTCATGTTCATGACTTAACTCTCAAAATACTCATGTAGGGGGCTAGTGCAAGAGTGCTTGCCCATATACATGAAGCCCTCAGCCCCACATATACAAAAAGGGCCAAAAGTAGTGCTGTGGCTCAAGTGACAGAGTGCTAGCCTTGAGCAAAAGAAGCCAGGGACAGTGCTCCTTGAGTTCAAGGCCCAGGACTACCCCCTCCCCCCCCAAATACGTAACATTCAACGTTGCTTGTGTAACTGTAAGAAAACCTGGTAAATACAGGGAAGTACTCGTGATACAAATTATACAATTACAGTTACGAAGGTAAATATGAAAGATTTAGCCACAATTTTTAAAAAATGCTCAAGTCTGTAATTCTAACTACTCAGGAGGCTGAGATCTGAGCATTACAGTTCAAAGGCAGTCCAGGCAGGAAAGTCCAATTATTCAACCAGAAGTGGAGCTGTGGCTCAAGTGGTAGAGACTTAGCTTTGAATAAAAAAGCTCAGGAACAGGCCCAGGCCTTGAATTTAAGCCCCACAATGGACCAAACAAACAAACAGCTCGGGGACAGCACACAGGCCCTGCGTTCAAAGCCCAGAATTGGCACATACACACAAAAAAGTATGTGTTGAATCATCTTTTCATTGTGATCTACTCTGAGGCAAAAACCTAAGTGGTTAGATTTATTTATATTGGCTCACACACTTTTGGAGGTTCTGTCTAAGGCCCACTGGCTGCATTACTTTGGCCCTAAATGAGACATCTCGAGCTTTTCTGCTCAAGGCTAACATGCCACCACTCAAGCCACAGTTTTACTTCTGGCTCTTTGGTGGCTACCTGGAGATAAGAAGCTAACCATCTATCTTGCCCTGGCTGTCTCTGAACCACGATCCTCAGATCTTAGCCTCCAGAGTACTTAAGATTACAGGCATGAGCCACCAGTGGCCAGCTTACCTAAAAGAATTTTTGTTTCTGGTCTCAGACCAGGACTCTAACTCAGTACCTGACATTTTCACTCATTGGCTAGCACTCTACCGTCTGCGCCATGCTTCCAATCCCAAAAAGGATTTTCAAGTTGAGGCATAAGTCACCATTTAAAATGCTTTGTCAACTCAGTACTCTTCAATGGTGCAACTGTCAACTTCAGAACACCCTGGCACCTAAGGAAATAGTCCTCAGCTTTTATCGGCTCCTACTCAGCCTGGGCAATGGGACCCTCGTCAGAGACTTTGTGTGCCTGGCTTCACTCCACACTTCCTAGGTTCATACCGTGTTCTCTTGGGTGCCATTCCTTTTCTAGCTAACAGTCAGATGGATGGACATTTTGTTTAAGTCCTCATCAGACTCGAAGCATCTGGGTTGTTTCGTGTTTTTGCTATTGTGAAGCAGGCTGCTAAAACCACCATTGCACTGTGGATACACTATCTGTGGATACACTTCATGGCTCCTAAATAAAACCTAGAGGTAGAATTACTGGGTCATACAGTAACTCTGTCCTTTACCTTAGAGGAACTGCCACTGTTTTGCAAAATGGCTGCACTAATTTACCTTCCCATTAGCAGTGTATAAATTCTACTATGTCCCAGGTCCTTGCCAAGGGGACAAAGCCCTTTCTCCTTAACCAATTCACCTTAATTTCACATCTAGCTTAGAAACAGAAGCAACTACATCCAAATATATTTATTTCTCCTAAGCAAACACAGGACGCATTACAGAACATCGAAAAAGGAAAATAGGACGAAGAAAAAGGTAGTCATTTCCTTTTGTATTCCATTGCATTGCAGGCATAAACAGGCTAGAAGGATAAGGCAGGAATACTCAGAGCAGGTTACTGATCCTGTCAGGGGCAGACACTGCTGTAGGCCCTGACGGGAGATTCCCAGACTGCAGAGGCCCCCAGGGCAGCCGTCACTCACAGACACTCAAGCCCGGCCGGTGTGCGCATGCGCAGTCCAGCCCAGCGCCTCACACTCGCCCACCCAGCACGAGGGCTCGGTCCAGCTCCTGCTCCGGAGGTGTCCGGCTCCAGGGGTGAATACACTGTCATCTGTCTTGTGTTTCTGCTGCTGAAGTTCTGAGAGCGAGTTCAGCAGGGCCAGCCCCCAGCTTCTGGACAGAGCCTCCGGGTGCATGGGGAGGGACCACTTCTGTCCACTGCGGTGGGTGCGTGGGCCAGGCCTGAGTGGCTAGCTAGTGCCTGTGCACTGCCCTCACACAGTACCCATCTGAAGGGACCGCGGACTGCGTGTGTTCACATGTGGACTGCTCTGTCCCTTTAACCCACAACTCCGAGAGGGATTGGCATCATTTATTCCACATGCTCATGTTCATGTTTAAAATTTCTGAATCACTCTCATTTAAAAGAACAAAGCAGAGCACTGACTGCTTGGAGTTCTTTTTTTTTGGCCAGTCCTGGGCCTTGAATTCAGGGCCTGAGCACTGTCCCTGGCTTCTCTTTGCTCAAGGCTAGCACTTTGCCACTTGAGCCACAGTGCCACTTCTGGCCATTTTCTGTATATGTGGTGCTGGGGCATTGAACCCAGGGCTTCATGTATACGAGGCGAGCACTCTACCACTAGGCCACATTCCCAGCCCTGCTCAGGACTCTTAAGGTGGCTGTGAGACGGTCACGTGATCCCCAACCCACACAGGACCGCCCCAGCCGGCTGCACACTGGGCCCCATCCCACCAACATTTCCCAAGCAACCATTTTGACTTGACAAAAAGAAGCATGTCAAGAGCATGTAACTGAGAGGAAGGGGCCTGGCTGAGGGTTCTCCACCACCTGCAGAAGTTCCTGCTCCCCAAGTGTACCACTCAGCCTGCATCTCCTCTGAGGAGGAGGACCCTGATGGCTATGCCCCTCCAAGCTGTTTTCCCCCTCCTTGTAGTGTCCCAGCAGGGCTCTGGACCCAGAAGGAAGAAGGCTGGCCTCTGCTGCAGAGGACTTTCAGGTACTAAAGAGAGTGAAGACAGGGTGTTTGTACCTTTAACCTGGCCTCTGAGTGGTATGGAATTTGGTATTGGTGGAAGAGGAGTGGACAGTGGTGTCACAACGCCTGGAAGAGAAGTACAGGGAGCTCTTGTGAACTTTAGACTGCACGCAGGCTGGTCGGCGAGCAACAGCATCGGCGGGCAGGAGGAATGCATCTCCCCACCTGTCCACGGAGATGCTCAGGACAGGGCATGTGCCCAGTCGACTGCCACAAACCGTGTCCATTCCGTCCGTCACTGAATGGAAACGCTTGTCTCCACTTCTGAATCCCATAACTTCCAGAAAACAAAATGACTTGCCACCATCACGCTAACGGGTCATGCTGTGTGTTAACATGGGGTTCGTGCAGATTTTTAGCAAGATTTTCCAAGCTGCTCTCTGCTGCTGTGACTTAATTAATGCACAGTGCTTTTCAAAGGAGAGTATCTGTGGCCCTCTGAATCTTGCCATTTTCAAGTCCTTACAAATGGAGGACATGCTCCTGACACGTCCTGCAGAGGCAGATGAAATGCTAACTTTGGCATGGGGCATCTGGCCCACTGCTGCTCTGCTGCAGCCACGGGTCCACGGTAAGCAGTGGGCCTGGAATCACAGCATGGAAGGAGCCAGGCTGGCCCCTCCGCAGAAGTCTTTGTGGTCTATGAAGAGTGTGCCAGCAGCTCTCACCGTCTGGCCCCAAGGACAGCCTTACACAGAACAGGGCCCTGGTGAGGCTGAGCCATCACTGTGGTGGCCAGGGAAAGGCTGAGGCCCCACGGATGGTGTGCAAAGGCCCCAACACAGACAATTAATTACCTTTCATGAAGAATCGGCAGGTGGGGCGAGGCCTCACCTTCCTGTCACTGGGGTCCTTCACTTCGCCTTCTTCAAGGTCGTCATCCTGGAACAGAGGACAGCCGCCTTAACAAGGTGGGCATCATCTACCCTCCGCTACCTTCGCCAAGCTGGAAAGAGCAGAACCAGGTGTGGGAACTTGGACACGTTCCCCAAGATCTGTCCCGGCCACTCACAGTCCTTGTTAATTTCCCCAAGTTTAGATTCCCAGCTACATAACAAGGATGAACCCAAACCTCACACACAAGCTCAAGGGTACATGGAAGAACACCGTGCAAAACACTCTGGGCTACATGAGCACTTTACTGAGAAGTGCTTTATATCCCCACTCCCCCACCCCCCTGAAGCCCCAACACTCCCCTCCTCTTTATTTTTGTAGCTCATGGGGCTTGAACTTAGGGTCTGGGCACTGTCCCTGAGCTGCTTTGTTCAAGACTAGCAATCTACCACTTTCAGCCACAGATCTGTTTCCCATCTTCTGGTGGTTTAACTGGAGACAAGAGTCTCACCGTGGGGCACCACCAGTGACTTAGGCCTATAATCCTGGTTACTCAGAAAGCTGAGATCTGAGGATTGTGGTTTGAAGCCAGCCCAAGCAGGAAAGTCCATGAGACTCTTACCTCCCCAATGAACCATCAGAAAACCAGAAGTGGAGCTGTGTGGCTCAAAGTGGTAGAGTGCTAGCCTTGAGCACAAAAAATCAGGAACAGCACTTAGACCCCAAGTTCAAGCTCCACAACCACAAAAAAAAAAAAAAAAAAAAAGTCTCAGACATCTTGCCTGGGCTGATTTTGAACCGCCCTGATTCTCAGATCTCAGACTCCTGTGTAATTAGGATTACAGGCCTGAGCCACCAGGGCTGAACTTAGGGCCTTGGGCTTGCTCAGCTTGGTGGCTATCACGTATCGTAACAGTATCCAAGCAGTTCACATCTGATCCTAACTCTGTGCTGGAACACAATGGCCACTGAGGCTTCAAGGGGCCAGCCCAGGACCCTCCTGGAAGCCTCAAGAACACCCCTTGGGCTCCCTCTGCATCAGAGCAATGCTCCTGGAGACAGTGATGAGCCACAGTGCACGAATGCCGGCAGGGGCTTCTAGGAAAGGAGTGCATCGGGATGTGTACTTGGGGAGAGGCAGAGATCCAGCATGCTGACAGGTTTGGCACTGGGTCTGAGAGCAGGAGAAAAGCCCAAGCCTGCAGGAGCTGGTGCTCTCCACACACAGGATGAGTCTGCTGACTGCTTAGCAGATGGCACGGGGCCTGGGGCGCCCGCTGGGCACCCCAGGCTCTCCAGTGGTCAGCTCCTCATTGCCACCCACCATGCACCTCCAAGGGCCTCCCCTCGGGTGTGCGCCAAAGCAAGTGGGGCTTTATCAACGACCACCCATGAGCTATCGACAACGTGCCAGGCCCTGGGGACACAGGTAAGCCTGGCCCAGAAGGTTTTGGTCTAGGAGTGGTGTGCTTGGGATGGGGCTGGAGAAGCAGAAGACACCTCCATCAAGGAGGCCGTCAACTGAGACTGTTAAGGCAGATGGCATGAGCCCACAGAGAGGTGACATTCAGGCCAACAGGCAACGCGTGAGAAGCCAGGTGGTGGCAGCCCACAGGACCTCTCAAGGGGAGGACTCACTGTCCTGGCTGAGTTGAAACCACCACCCACTGTCCCCATGGAAGGGACAAGCCCTGCTCTGCCCTCCCCTCTCAGGCCTAGAATCTATCAAGGGGCCCTGGGCCTGCACCCGAGCGCCCAGGGGTGCTGTGGATCAGAGGTGCACCTCTGCCTGAAGGACACAGGCTGGGCCTTTAGCAGCAGGCTGCTTCCTGCAGGGCTGCAGCCCACAGGAGGGCGTCCCACAGGGCACAGAGAACCAAGGCAGACTAGAGCCTTCCCACACGTTCTGTGTCTAGGGGAAATCAGCAGCCCCAGACCACAGGGCTGGCCCCTTCCTGTCTACACCCCAGTGCTCTGGACTCTGAGGGTGACCCTTGGCCTACGTGTGAACTTTAATTTTCCCTAGGACCAATTCAACAGCAGAAGCACAAAGCGTCTACAGGAGGGCCTCCCAACTGCAAAGGGAACACACCCAGTACCCAGGCAAGTGCTTAGTGTTCTCTTCAGAACACTAAAAATCCCAACACAACTCACTGGCACACCTAACCCACAAGCCCGCCCAAGAGATGAGCCTGCAGCTCACAGCATCTTTCCGGATTCTTTTTTTGGGGGTGGGGGGTGGACAGGGTGTTTAGTAACGGGGTTTGGTATCGGAGTCCACGCTTGCTAGGCTGGTGTGATGCCACCACGCCACCCCTC
Organism: Perognathus longimembris pacificus; assembly: GCF_023159225.1. Lineage (NCBI taxonomy): Eukaryota > Metazoa > Chordata > Mammalia > Rodentia > Heteromyidae > Perognathus > Perognathus longimembris. Next base: position 1,212,161 of record NC_063170.1, read on the forward strand.
TGGCCCTGACTTTCAGTGGCGGCTCTTTTTAGGACAGGGCCCCACCTCTCACGAGAGCACATGCTCCAGCCTACCTTAAGTGGGGAAGCACATGTAAACGGCCCTCTCCACCTGCCCTCTAGGAGAGGCAAGGAGGAGCTCACACTTGTGTCTGGGCCGTCCTGACACTGCAGCCCTCCCAATCTCAGCCCTTCTTGTAGCTTGTGGTGACTGTGCCCAGTTATGAGGTGAAAGGAATATGTTGAATTTCTCTGTCCAAGTTCGCCTTGAACTGTGCTACCTACCCAACTAGCTAGGTTACAGGTATGAGCCACTGGCACCAAGCTTGCATCTTTTCCCTTTGCTAGTCCTGAGACAAATTTCCCCAATGTGGAAGCACAAATGGCAAAAACAAGGAAACCAATACAACAAAGTCCTTTGTACGGTCATGCTAAGTCGTCAGCTTAGGAGACCACTTCCTGCTCTAAGTAGTAAGAAAAGATCTAAAATTCTACGTTTAAAGCTACACATGCTCCCAAAGTTCTGCTCTCAGAAAGCAAAGCCAGGTGAGCATTCTGCAGCCCTAACCACCCGGTGTGGTGGTGGCACACTCGGGACACCTTATTGGCTGTTTCACTATATAATCCAGGTTGGTCTTGAACTTGTTATCCTCTTGACTGCCAGGTGCTGACCACACCAGCTACGTCGTAGAGGGTATCTGAGACTAGGTGCATGGAAACCACCTCACTGCTGGAGAGGACATGTGCACTGTGGACCCAGAGTCACAAATACGGGCAGCAATCTCCCTGACCCAACACATCTCTCAGATGCTGCACACTCAGATCTTCCACTGGGATGACACAGACAAACACCTAAGACACCTCTGTGTTTTGCATGTGTGCCAGTCCTCGGACTTAAACTCAGGACCTGGGCACTGTCCTGGAGCTTCTTTTACTCAAGGCTAGCACTCTACTTGAGCCACAGTTCTACATCTGGCTTTTTGGGTAGTTAATTGGAGATAAGTCTCAAGGACTTTCCTGCCCGGGCTTGGACTCCCAATCTGCATGTCTCAGCGTGCTGAGCAGCTGGGACTATGAGCAGGAACTACGGGTACCCAGCCCAGTTTTGTCTTGGTTGTAAACTGGGAGGTAAGAGACATGAGCCACAGTGCCTGGCTCTCAGACAGTTTTAATTTGGCCCTGACCTTACTTATCTCCTTCGGGTTTTATAGTTCTAAAAAGTATGTTCAGAACTTCAGGCTGCTTCAAAAAAAAGGAACAAAACCCTCCTGACTATGAAAATCCAACCTATCCAATCTGGTCACGTGACCGTATCCCAGCCTTCAGGGAGCTGCAAGTGTGTGGAGGCACCGCAGGTCCACAGGGCCTGTGCGGCTGGCAGTCGCCGGGCTGTCTACGCAGGCCTAGTCCTCAGTCTCCAGCTCAGGGCTTCCTCTGTGCCCCACGCAAGCCCTCGCTTCCTGCAGGCCTCTCCCACCAGTGCCTGTTTCTGGGCACGAGGGGGACCCGGCCCGCGAGAGCTGCTCTGGGCCAGCCCCGCCAGAGGGCCCCGCCGCCCCGGTCATACTCACGTCTATCTCCCCGTCGTCAAGCTCTCCGTCGTCGTCCTCTTTTTTTTTCTCCTTGGCGGCCCCCGTGGGTCCCTCTTCCCCCACATCTTGGACGCCAGGCTTGGCCTCCTCCCCGGGAGCACCCCCCGCCCTTTCTTCATCTTCCTCGGCCCCAGCCTTCTCAGCTTCGTCATCCTGGGGGGCGGGAGCCGGCTCTTCGGGGACCTCCTCGTCATAGTCCAGCTCGTGCTCATCCAGCTCCCTGGTCACCGAGGAGGCTTCGTCCCTGAGGTCACTCGTCTGGTCTTCCTCGCCATCCCCCGCCTCCTCCTCACACGGGGAGCCAGTTGGGCCCCTGCTTATCAGCTCAGGAGCCTCAGAGTCTGGGTCCTGGGACTTGGGCTCGCTGGCCCGGTCCTCTTCATCGGAGCGGTTCTCCCCTTCCTGGCTCGGTATCCTGGCCACATTTTCCTCATCCTCCAAGTCGGAAGCCCTCCCCCCAGTCCCATCCAAGTCCTGGTCAGACCCACTTTCCCTCAGTATGTCATCGTCTGAGAGCGCCCGCCGCTCTTCTTCATCCTCTGGGGAGTGAGGGTCCCGTTCAGGGCTCTCAGCCACGTCCATCGGTACCCAGTTCTGCAAAAGAAATAGAACAGAGACTCACAGCACGGCAAGGTGGGGCACAAGCCAGGTCCGTTTTCCTGGCACGCGGGATTTGCGCAGCACGGCTCCTCTCAACCACACACATCCTGAAGGAAGACAGGCTGCAACTCCATTGCCGGAGGTGGGACTCCACTCAACCACGTGACAGGGAACGTGTCTCCCATCCTAGAAACCTGGCAGAGACATGGCTCCACACAGCCCTTCTCTCACTGTAGCCTGTATACCATAGCAGAAGTGATTGCAAGGGACAGCTATTTGGATTCTGACTAAAGCACTTTTGAAAGTCAGTAAAATTTCCTATATGGAATGAGACAGAAAAACTGAAGGTAAAGGTCTGGGGTCATCCTGAGGAGACTAAGGCAAAAAACCAGGCGAGCCAGGGCGCGTGGCAGCCAGGTTCCGAGCCCAGTAGTCCTGGTCACACCTCTCCTGGTGCGGCCTCTCACCACCTTCCCCAGCGCCACTCTTCAGGCTGTAGCCATCACGAACGACCCCAGTGCAGACAGTGCACGGACCCTCCAGCAGTGCCCGAGGACACACCAGAGTCCAAACCACTGTTCCCACACAGGCATCTGTTGTGGAAAAGAACTCTGGCAGAAGATTTTACACGTTAAGTTGTATCCTGCTATACAAGACGGACAGTGCCACTCCAGAAAGTCTCATTTCTATGTGATGTTCCAGATTAAATTGTCCAGTAGATGTTTTCTGGTTTTCCGCTTCACCAACTCATAGAAAGCACACTGGTCACCTACGTGTAGCTCAGTATTTGAGAGGCTGAGGCAGCAAGGCTGAGACCAGCTGGGCTACCTACCCAGACGGGTTAAAACCATCAGAAAAGAAAGAAAAAGAAGGGGTGGGGAGAATACTGACCCACCTAAGGTGGGCTCAGCGTCTACGGAAGCCTGAGTATGTGGAACTGGACGTGTGTCTGTCAGCAAGGGGAGCAACACGTCACAACACAGCTTACCAGCTAGGGATGGGGTCAGTGTTCATTCTGGGAGAACGCTCATCACTTTTTTATTTAAATAAGGTATGCCAACTTGGTGCTGGATACTAACAGTATAATTCTAGCTACTCAGGAAGCTGAAATCCATGGACCGAGGCTTAAAGCTAGCTTAAGTAGACAAATCCGAGATTCTGACCTCCAATTAACCAGCTAGCAAAAAGCCAGAATTGGAGGTGTAGCTCAAGAGCTAGAAGGCCAGCTAGGAGCAAAAAAGCTGGCCAAGAGTGTGAGACCTTAAGTTCAATTCTGAGTACGGCCTACGAACACAGAAAAAGAAGCCACGGTCGTGCTGTTTAATATCTTAGTATCTAGAAGCAGTTTATTCATTCTAAGATCACTATGGTAGCAAGTCACTCATGCTTAGCTTAGCTTACAGACTACTTTTTTTGGTGCTAGGGTTGAACTCACAGCCTTGTACTCTAGTTTAGCTTCCTCATGACTGGTGCTACACCATTGGAGCCACACTTCCAGTCTATTAATTTGTTGGTTAACTGGATACAAAGTCTCAGAGACTTTGCTGCCTCCCAAGGTCTCAGTCTCCTGTGTAGCTGGGATTTATTTAAGAGGGTCTCAAGACCCTCCTGCTCCACCTTCCCAATTATAGGCCTGCCCCTCCATGCCTGGCTACAGAGTGTATTTACATCTTCTCCCCAGGAGGCAGCTTTTCATCCCCTCAGCTGCCTACAGGTAGCACGCACCTGTTGGGAGCTTTAGGAAGAGAGTCCTGTTGAACTTGTTACTGAGTCTCCTACAATCCACACAAAATACGACATTCACATTCTCATCCTTTACAGCTAATGGCAACCTTGGAACAAAGTTATGGCTTCAATCTAGGCAAAACTAAACACCAAAACAAAAACAACAAAAAAACAAAACAAAACTAACAAACCTACTGGGGACAACCCTTCCTCGGCCTGTCACTCACTCGCTGTCCTGTGACCATCACTTTCCTGGACTCGCCCTGATGATGGGGCCCAGGTGCAAATGGTGTGCACTCTAGTGTCACTGTTTTAATCAGACCCAAGTCCTTTACCTGAACTAGCCCAAGAAGCTCACCAGTAAACAGCAGGAAGTTTGCTTTAACCTTGGTGCTAGAACAAAACAGTGAAGTTTAAGCTTCAGAAAGCCCTGTAGGGGCTGGGGATATGGCCTAGTGGCAAGAGTGCCTGCCTCATATACATGAGGCCCTGGGTTCGATTCCCCAGCACCACATATACAGAAAATGGCCACAAGTGGCGCTGTGGCTCAAGTGGCAGAGTGCTAGCCTTGAGCAAAAAAGAAGCCCTGAGTCCAAGCCCCAGGACTGGCAAAAAAAAAACCCCACAAAAAACAAAAACAGAAAGCCCTGTAATGGGCTTGAATCCTCATACTACTGCCTCCCAGGCTTAACATCTTAGGCAAAAGAGGTTAACTTGCCAAGCCCCAGTGTCTACATCTGAAACATGGAGACAACAGTAGCTACTTTTATGAAGTTGTTGCAACAGTTTGATGAAATGATAGGTAATATTTATCGTACAAACTGGACACATTTAAATTTAAAATGAAGACAAAAAGAGATAATCCACAGCTTAAAAATATACTCCATAGCTGGGTGCTGGTGGCTCATGCTTGTAATCCAGCTAAGATCTAAGGATCCTGGTTCAAAGCCAGCCCAGGCAGGAAAGTCCCTGAGAGTCTCATCTCCAATTAACCACCAGAGCTGGAAATATGGCCTAGTGGCAAGAGTGCTTGATTTGTATACATGAAGCCCTGGGTTTGATTCCCCAGCACTACATATACAGAAAACGGCCAGAAGTGGCACTGTGGCTCAAGAGGTAGAGTGCTAGCCATGAGCAAAGAGAAGCCAGGGACAGTGCTCAGGCCCTGAGTCCAAGGCCCAGGACTGGCAAATAAATGAGAAGAAGAGCCCCACAACCAGAAAAAAAACAAACACAAAAAAAAGAACAACCACAAAACAACAAGCCACAAACTTCAAACCAGGTGCTGATGGCTCACACCTGTAATCCTAGCCACTCAAGAGGCTGAGATCTAAGGATCAAGGTTTGAAGTCAGCTTGGACAGACAAATCCCAGAGACTCTTATTTCTAATTAACCAGCAAAAATACCAGAAGTGAAAGTGTGGCCCAAGTGTTAGAGCGCTAGCCTTGAGTGGAAAAAAACTAAGCTCAAGTGCAAGGTCCTGAGGTCAAGCCTCAGCACTGACACCAAAAGAAACATACTTCTAGCTAGGCATGGTGGTTCCTGCCTGTAATCTGAGCATTTAGGAGGACGGTGAATTCAATGGTGACAGGGCTGTCTCAAACAATACTCCACTGTATTCCTGTGTCAGTTCAAGTCTCTTCAAAGGCTGAACATGTTGGCATATACCTGAAATCCCAACTACTTAGGAAACTCAGAGGATTGGGTCCTATCAAAACAAAGCATCTCTTAAGAGTGCTCAAGAATAATGCATTCATGGGTTCATTTGACAAACACCATAATAAAACTGAAAGCCACCACTGTGCCTTGAGACTATGGTCAGACACCTGAAACAAACCTCTCATTTTCTCACAATGTATTTTGTAAGTACAGGGTTTTGAACTCAGCCTTGCACTTGCTAGGCAGGTACCACACCACCGAGTCATGCTCCCAGCCTTTCTGCTTCAGTCATTTTTCAAATAGGGTCTCCAGTTTGTGCCTAGTGGGCCAGGACCTGGATCCTATCTACATAACCCACAAAGCTTGAGACTACAGCCTGCCCACCACATGCAGTATTTACTGCTTGAAATGGGGGCCAGGGGTCCTCACAAACTGTTTTGCCTGGGCTGGCCTGGAATAGTGATATGCCCAATCTCTGTCTTCTCAGTAGCTAGGATTAGTGCTTTTAATTTTTTTTTTCTTTTTGGTGCCTCATGATCTCACCTGTGTTTCTTGCTCACAGTTGGTGCTCTACCATTTGGCCTATATTTCCAATCCAGAATTTTGCTGGTTAATTGGAGATAAGAGTCTCGCAGGCTTTTCCTCTTGGGCTGGCTTCAAACTGTGATGCTCCCGGTTTCAGCCTCCCGAGTAGCTAGGAGTACAGGCATGAGAAACTGGTGTCCAGTTCCTTATGTCATTCTTAATCACCATCTCCATTTTCCAAATAAATGTTGTCCCCCTTCAATAGATAGAACTGAGGTTCCATGGTCATGGCGTGGCTGTTAGAAAGCCAGCTCCACTTTTAGCCAAAGTCTGGACTACGCAGAAATGGGGTCTTCCATTCAGTGTATAAATTTTGCCCATTTTTCGTTTCTCCTTCCAAACCTAGGTGTAATAAATCAAACTCCCTAAGGCGTGGCCTTTTCATTCTGAGGTTATAGCAGGTGTTCCCCAGAGTCAGAGCCCTTTGCTGGCTGGTACCCCGCTGGTGCTGCAGCTGCCTCTGCCTGCCTGTACACCCCTGAATACAGAGTTGCTTCCATCCCCAGGGTGTAAGTAACTTCTCCCTGGGTTGGGAAGGAAACAACTGACACTAAGTGGTGGGAAAAGTGGCACTGTGATCACTTGAGATGTCCTGGTCTGTCATGGAAAGATCAGGGATCTGGACTTGTAGATAATGGGCTGCTTTGAGAATCTAATGGTAGGCACAAGTCCTCTCCTTTCACAAGACCAGACAAAAAATTTCTTTCACTTCAAAACCACTGAGGCACCAGAAATCACTGAGGCACCCCCTTTTCCTGGTTTATGAAATCTTTCCTGGTGCATTACTGCATCATATAATAAATGCACACTGTGCTACATGTCTAGTCTATCAACATCTGCCAAGCGGTACTGCTATTGGGCAACTTCCCTTACCTCCTGCTATAGTTTGGACCTAAGTGATCGATAAAGGCCCACAGGTTAGTGTCTTGGTACCAGAAAGACACTACTGAAAGGTGCTAAAAAACTTTTAAGAGGTAGAGCCTAACGGGGCCACTTTGAGAAACTGCTGCAGGTCACTTAAGAGTCTGGTCTGGGAAGCAAATTGAGTTACCAAGCCAGATGAGATCACTCTTGGTCAAACATGGGGTGTGATGAGAGGATAATAACCAATCTTCTCCACTGGTTTACATAGTTAATTACCAAGACAAAAACGTTAGATAGGTTTTGAGCACCAATAACACAAGAAAATAACCTTCAACTTTTAGCGAAGCAGCTTCTATATTAATAGTGAAATTCTGACTTCCTGACTTCATGGACTTACAATGTCTAAAGTATGCATGTCAATCAAGGGTGTTGGCAGACACCCCACCCCCACCCCCCAAAACCTGGGGCTAAGCTCAACCACCAAAACAACAACTCCGTGATAAGGATATCCTCACCTTGATATGCGTTAAAGGGAAAAATCCTTTTAAACCTGAGCAAGGCCACGGCTTACCTGTCTGCCTTTTGGAGTGATTCCACAAAAACTCTTAAGGAAGGTGGAGCAGTCCCCGCCTACAACCTGAGAGGAGTTCCAGGCTTTAGGACACTTTGGCCCGATGGATTCTGGAGCTGGCTGAGCTCCACAAATCGTACTCTTACAGGCAAAGATTCTCCTCCGAGGACCGGGAAGTGGGAGTCGGCCCGGGGCCAGGCCTGCCCTGAGAATTACAACACGATGGGGGTGAGAGCCTGGTGACCCCGCCAACAGCAGACGGGTGTCAAATGGCGGGTCTGAAGAAGGACCTACTTTTTGCACATGAGTTTGCTAAACAAGGCTCCCTTAAAACAACCAGCCACCGCAGCGGCCCGGCTGGCTCAGCTGTCAAAGTACCCGGGGCAACGTGAGTCCGGGCCGGGGCCAGGCTGCTCGTCGCCCTTCCTTCCGGCGTCACGGCCGAGCTACCCCAACCAACCGTCCGCGGGGCGAGGAAGCAGCCCCTTCCCGGGGAGACGCGCGCGTCGCGGGGCGCGGCGGGGCGTCCGGCCCGTGCGCGCCCGGAGGCCGCGGCGGCCGGCCCCGGGCGGCCCCGAGTCGGCGGGAGCGCCCATCGAGGGGTCCGGCCGGGCCCCGCTCCCCCTTTGTGGGCGGCAGACATGTGCCGGCGAGCGGCCCGGAAGAGAACTGACAGCGTCGCCGCGGGCGGAGGCCGCGCGCCCGGGCGCAGGCGTCCGGCCGCCCCCGCCCGGCGGCCCCGCTCGCGCCGGCCCCGGCGCCCCGGCCCGCCCGGTCCCGCCCGGGCCGCGCCTCGGGCCGCGGCTGCGCACGGCCGGGGGCGCGCCCGAGCGCTCGGGAGGCGGCGCCGGGCGCCCGGGCCTCGCTCCCGCCGCCGCCCCGGCGGCCTCCGCCCCGCCGCCCGCCGCCCCGCCTACCTCAGCGCGAGGCCGCCGACCGGGCCACGGCTCCGCTGGAATCGCGGCGGCGCGGGCGGGACGTCCCTCGGCCCTTCCGCTCCTCGCAAGCTCCAGCCGGAGGGGCGACGCGGGCGGAACAAACGGGCTCCACTACCCGCGGGGGCCGGCCATTGTGCGACGTCATCAGCCCGCGACGACTCTCCGGCGAGCCGGCGGGCTTCCCTCGCTCGCCCCGCCTCCCTCCGGCGTCCTTCCGGCCTCCGCGCGGCCCTATCCCCGGAGCGCGCGCCCGCACGCCTCCGCGACTACGCAGGCGCCGCCCGAGGGCCCCTCCCCTCCGGGGGCGTGCCCCTACGTGCGCGCGCGCGCCGGCCGCGGGCCCGAACGCGCCTGCGCCGGGTTCAGGCGGGTCACGTGGTGGCCCTAGTCGTCTTCCCGCGCTCTGATCGGGAAGGGGCGGGGCGAGAGGGAAGGGGCGGGGCTTGAGGGTGACGGGGGTGGGGGGGGTGGGGGGGTGGGGGGGTGGGGGGAATGGAGAGGGGCCGGGGTGAGAGTGGAAAGGAGGCTGGGAGGGAGGGGAAGGGCCTGGGGGGGAGGGAGGGGAGGGAGGGGAAGGGGCTGGGAGTGAGGGAGGGGAAGGGGCTGGGGGGGAGGGAGGGAGGGAGGGGAAGGGGCTGGGGGGAGGGAGGGGAAGGGGCTGGGAGTGAGGGAGGGGAAGGGGCTGGGGGGAGGGAGGGGAAGGGCTGGGGGGAGGGAGGGAGGGAGGGGAAGGGGCTGGGGGGAGGGAGGGGAAGGGGCTGGGAGTGAGGGAGGGGAAGGGGCGGGGCGAGAGGGAAGGGGCGGGGCTTGAGGGTGATGGGGGGTGGGGGAATGGAGAGGGGCAGGGGTGAGAGTGGAAAGGAGGCTGGGAGGGAGGGGAAAGGCCTGGAGTGAGAGAGGAGAAGGGCCTGGGGGGAGGGAGGGGAGGGAGGGGAAGGGGCTGGAGGGAGGGAGGGGAAGGGGCTGAGGGGAGGGAGGGGAAGGGGCTGGGGGAGGGAGGGGAAGGGGCTGGGAGTGAGGGAGGGGAAGGGCCTGGGGGGGAGGGAGGGGAGGGAGGGAGGGCGGGGAAGGTCCTGGGGGTGAGGGAGGGAGGGAGGGGAAGGGGCTGGGAGGGAGGGGGCTGGAGGGAGGGAGGGGGCTGGAGGGAGGGAGGGGGCTGGAGGGAGGGAGGGGAAGAGGGGGGTCGGGTTGCTCAAGCAGAGGTTCTGGGCCCTGTGCCTCCTGTTTTCGGTTCAACAGGACTCGGTTAATCTGGAGACACTGACTTTGTTCGCGTGCCCGTTCCAAGGATGGGAGGGGACACCCCGACGCCGCTGAGCTCACCCCGAAGCCAGGCACCAGGCACGGGCCTCTGGGGTTTTCTTTCCACTCTGTCTTGACTGCCAAGTTGAAAAGCACTGGAGCGGCGGTGGCGGGAAGGAAGCAGCCTAGGTGATCTAAAAGGCCTTGGGCCGTCGCCCCTCCAGCGGAGTCATCGTTTGGTCCTTGCTGCTGTGTTGTTGACTTTCCGGCGGTCCGGTTCCTTCGTGTGGCATGCCTGGTGGCTCCGTTGAGGCTGGCGGGTGTGGGTTGGTTGCGGGGGGTGGTGTCCCCTGCTCCCGAGGGGCGCTGCTTCGCTCCCGCAAGCCCCCCGACCTGCCCTGTTAGTCCTGCGCCGGCTTTTGCAGAAGGCAGAGCGCTTGCTTCTAGAGGACGGGACGTCTGTGCTCCCTAAAGAGAGCCGAGGGTGCTCGCCAGCCCTGCCTCCGCCTCGTGGTCTCGGTCCACCTCTCCGGGTCGCACGCTGCTGGACACGGCAGCCCGCGCCCTCCGGGAGCTCGCTTCGGCATCTCTGTTCGCTGAGTGGTTGGTGACAAGCCAAAGCATGTCCAGATTTCCCCTCCGTCCGGGGGCCGCAGCGCCCCGCACCTGTCCCCGGGAGGCGGGAAACCACGCTGGCCGCGGCTCGCTTCTGTCTGGTTCCATTCACCGTAGGATCACAGCCCCAGTCCTGCCTTGCGGGATGCCCCTCCCCCATGCTCCCGGCACGCGTGTCCGTGTTCCTGCGTGTTTCCCAGGTTCCAGCATTTGGGAGACCTGGCTTCTGCTGGTCTCTAAGATGGCCACGGTGGGGGGGGGGCGCCTGACCAGCCCAGCGACTTCTCACACACCTTGGGGACTGCGCGGCGGGGGGGGGGAGGGGGGTCCCCCTCCGAGGCAGTGGGGGGATGAGGAAGGCGGGGGGCCTGCCCCTTTGCTCGACGCAGGGTTTCAGCAGAGCCCCGTCCCTGGCCCACCCTGCCGCTCGGCAGGTTCTTGAACCCCAGGGCGGCTGGCCAGAGGGCCTCTGCCCCAGAAAGCTGGCTGCGATGAGCACGTGACAGAGAAGGACGCAAACGCCAGGTCAGCGCCTGCCCACGGCCGGGGGTCCGCAAGGCCAGGGCTTCCTCCTGAGGGAACAAAGACAAACCACCTCAGCAAATCCGGGCCCCCGGCCATTTAGGACCTGCTCTGGGTCTCGTTCGTGCTCCTCCCCATCTTTTCCTCTCTCCTCCTTCATCTCCTCCTGGCTTCCGGTTCCTCTCCCCTCCTCATCCCTCTTCTTTCTTTCTTCCTGGTGATTTTGAGACGAGGGTCACGCCAGGCTGGCCAGGCTGGGCTTGATCTTTCCGCCTTAGCCTCCCAACTTCTAGGATGACGGGCAGGAGCCATCTTGCCTGGTTGGGGTGCCTGGTTTTTATATCTGTGCAAGGCCCCTTCAGTCCCCTCCACGGGGGACAGCCGAGCCGGGCAGAGTGCCTGCTGGGAGCTCCACAGAGCCCCGCGGGCCCGGCCGTGCCCTCGCCAGGCCATGCGGGGCCCCGAGCCCCCCTGACCCCACCCGGCCTGCGCTCAGCCTTCACCCGAGGGCTCTGCTTCCCGGGGCTCCTGGGCGGCCCTGCCCGGCGGTGGGTGCTCAGGGGCCTCCATCCCAGCCGTGGGCCGCTGGGGCCGCTCCTCCGAGGCCGGGCTGTGCATGTGTGTGTGCGTGCGTGTGTGTGTGCGTGCGTGTGTGTGTGTGTGTGCGTGTGTGTGCGTGTGTGCGCCTCGGCTCATCCGCGAGGCTTAGGAACTCTCTCCCTCTCTCCCTCTCTCTCTCTGTGGCGTTTTTCCACTGTGCCTAGAGCCTTGGTGGCCAGGGGCATTTGGTCTGGGCTGGTCCTGGCTGCCCAGGGAAGGGAGCTGGCGGGGTCCGTGCAGCCGGGGCTGCAGGGGGGTGGCGGGGCGGGGGGCAGTGTGTCCGCCTCCTCCCGGCCTGCTTCCGTCCCCGCAGGCAGAGAGCGCGGCCAGGGCTTTGAAGGCTGGCTGGCTGGAGGGGGCGGGGGGGCGGGCGGGGCCTGGAGGGGCAGCCGGGTCCCCCGGCCCTGGTGTGGGGGCCGGGACAGGCTCGGTGACTCACACTCCCACTTCCAGGCCAGATGTGGCCGAGGTGACTGGATCAGGGCCACCTCACCACGCTGGGTGCGCACGTCCGTCCACACCCGCCCTTCTGCCCTCCCCCCCCCCCCCCCCCCCCGCTTCTCCCCACACACCTGGGCCGGGCCAGGGCCAGCCTGGCTGCGGCTGCCATGTCAGGATCCCAGGTGGAGGGCCCGGAGCTGGGGGGCTGGGGGGCCGGCGCCCCTCTTCCCTTCCGCCAGCCTCAGTGGCCCATGTGGCCGGGGTCACTGGCCGCCCCCCCCCCCCCCCGCCACCTCCGCAGGCCCCGGGCCGCCCAGCCACCAGTCTTGTCTTTTTCAAGTGCCTTTTGTGGCCCCTGGCTGCGCTTCCTCCCTGGCCTGAACCCCCTGGGGAAGGCCGACGCGGTGGGGGGGGGGCCTTGCTCACGCAGACTCCGCACCGGGTGCTGGCGGGAAGGCCGCCCCCTGTGTGGCGCCCCCTCACGGGCTCCGGGGGGCTGCCCGCGGTCCGGCCCCAGCCGCGCGCGCCCCCTCCTCTCCAGGACCAGCGGGGCCCCGAATTCCCGTCCCCAGTCACAGAAAACCACCGCCACTTAAAGATGAGCAATAATATGTGTCCATTACAGAAAGCTAGAAACACATGCGCGCACACACACGCATGCACGCGCACGCATGCACGCGCACACACACACACGCAAAAGGAGTTGCTTGGTAGTCTTCTTTCAAAATAGGACCGCGCAGGGCACTTTTGAATCCAGGGTCTGGTTTGAGCCCCGCAAGCCACCGAGAGGCGACTGGCCGGTTCCCCTGGGGGCCCAGCTGTGGGGTGCCGGGTGCTGCCCCGAGGCCAGCACCGGCTGGGTGGGTCCCGTTTACAGCGGACTCTCCCGTAGCGCGAGGGGGAGGGGGGTTGTGGCTGGAGGCGCGGCCAGGCGGCGGTGGACGGGTAGAGTCCCGGGGGCGGGGGGGGGGGGAGGGGGAGCCCAGCAGATCCGCCTGACTGGAAACGTGCTCTCGAGTCTCAACAACTAGTGCAGCGGCGCGAGGCCCTGACCGCCCCCCCCCGTATCCCGCACAGTTTCCCGGGCCGGGCCATCTGGGGGACCCAGCTCTGTGCTGCGAAGCTGCCTTTCTGGGGCTTCCGTGGTTTTGCCACCCACCCGTCCCTGGCACTGGCCCGTCCGGGTTTTGGAGAGGAGCTGGAGGTCAGAGGTCAAGTCTCACGGACTGCCCCCCCCCCCCCCCCGCCGACGTCACGCCTCGGTCCTCAGCCTCCCGAGCTGCGGATGGCTGGCGCGCGCTTCCGGGCCCCTGGCGTGCTGGCCACGGCCAACGCAGGGAGACGGGGGGCGGAGAGAGGCGGCCCTTCTCCTTCCCCGTCAGGGACCGTGAAGCTGCTTCCTTGGTTTATTAGCCTGTGTTGGTTGCGCACGAGGACTCGTTGTACGCAGTGTCTCCTCTCCCCTCCCCTCTCCCCTCTCCCCCTCCCCCCTGCAGCCCCGCAGTCGCTTGCTTTCATCCGCGTGTGTCCTTGCGCACCTGCAGGATGAGCACAGAGGATTTAGCAGGTACTGAGAGCTTGATCAGAGCCGGGAGAAGCACACCGCTGGGGATGGGGCCCCGCCGGGGGCTGGGGCCGGTCCCAGGTGTGTGTGTGTGTGTGTGTGTGCGCGCGCGCGTGCGCCTGGCCCGTCATGATGGGGATCTAGGAACCACCAGAGAGCGCAGGTAGGATGGAGGCTCATGGTAGAGAGGAGCCGAGCCAGGGTGGACGTCAGCCCAGAGCAGGGGAAGGCGGGGCGGCTCTGCGAGCAACGAGGCCCAGCCCAACACGTGGCAGCCTGGGGTCTGGGCCCCTCAATGGCCATCCTGACCTTGGACAACAGCAATAGCTACTAGGGGGTGATCTGATTTGGGAGCAAGACGGAAGCAGGGCAGGATAAGAAGCGAACAAAAGCTTTCATACTGAAACCGCCTAACATCCTAGCTACTCAGGAGCCGAGGAGATCTGAGGATCGTGGTTCAAAGCCAGCCCAGGCAGGAAAGTCCAGGAGACTCTTATCTCCAATGAACCACCAGAAAACCGGAAGTGGCGCTGTGGCCCAAGTGGTACAGCGCTCGCCTTGAGTGAAAAAGCTCAGGGACAGCACCCAGGCCTGGAGTTCAAGTCCCGCGACCGACTCACACCAAGACGGGTGTCCTGAGGGAGATGGAGGCAGGGCCTCTGCTGTGGCGTGGGCCCGGGCCCGCCCCGGCTGGCCTGCTCATGCCCACCGCATGCGTAGCCGGCTGGAGGCCATCCGCTCTGGACACACGGATGCTTCCATGGAAGCCATGGTGGCCCTTTCTCCCAGACCCCCACGGGGACCCTCCACCCCAGACGGGGCAGAGCCGTGCCGGCCGGGGCCAGGCTGGAGCCTGCAGACCCCGCTCTGCAGAAGCCTCTGGCTGACTCCTCTTGCCCTGGATCCTGCCGAAGGAGCGAGGATCGATTCTCTGCTCACGCACCTTCCATTCTCCACTCCCATCGCTTCCCTTCTAACCGAAAGCTCAGAAGCTCTTGAATCCTGCTTATTGTGGCGGGAATGATGCCTGCCTGGGCGGCTTTATTTTTTTATTTTTTTTGGCCAGTCCTGGGGCTTGGACTCAGCCTGAGCACTGTCCCTGGCTTCTTCTTGCTCAAGGCTAGCACTCTGCCACTTGAGCCACAGCGCCACTTCTGGCCGTTTTCTGTCTATGTGGTGCTGGGGAACTGAACCCAGGGCTTCAGGTATACGAGGCAAGCACTCTTTGCCACTAGGCCATATCCCCAGCCCATGGGCGGCTTTATTGAGTAATGGATGCCCTTGCCTCCCAAATGCCCATGTGGATTGCTTTGCACAGTGAGTGGGGGGGCTTTGTCTGCAATGTGTAAAAAAGTAAGTCTTTAAGAGAAACCCCGGCCGGGGCCGGTGGCTCACGCCTGTCATCCTAGCTACCGGGGAGGCTGAGATGTGAGGATCGCTGTTTAAAGCCAGCCGGGGCGGGAAAGGCTGTGAGACTCATCTCCACGAAAACACTCAGAAAACCGGAAGTGGCCCCGTGGCTCGAGCGGTAGAGCGCTCGCCTTGAGCTGAAGAGCTCAGAGACGGCGCCCAGGCCCACGGCTGGTTCAAGCCCCACGACCGACTGAAAAAAGAGAAAAACCCAGAAGCAAGCACCAGGATCTGGAGAACGCGACCTTCTGAAGGCCTTGGCATTCAGCTTCTCAAGGGGTGGAGTCTGCGACCCAGATCCTGGCCCCTCCCCTCCCGCCCCCTCCCCTGTCCCTCTCCTCCTGGCCCCTCTCTAGAGAGGCCCCTGCGTGAGTCCCCAGGGGCCTGGCCTGTGGGGAGGAATCACAGCTGCAGGTGCTCTCTCCAGGGAGCACCGCTTGTGACTTACTAGTAGCAAGGTCCCCGAGCGTCCTATGTCTGCGGTGACAAATCACTGCACACGGGGCCTTAGAACAACAGCTGTTTACTCTCTGACCGTAGGGAAGTCGGGGGCTGGGAAGCAGGCCTCGGGCCGCACACCCTGGGGGCTCGGGGGGGGCCTTTCTCGGCCGGCCACACGGCTGTGCCCTTGTACACCCGTGTCGTCTTCTAGAAGGACACCTGTCCTGTCCATTAGGACCTCGCTCCTCATCATCCCTGAGTCACAGCTGTCAAGATGCTGTTTCAAAAAAGGCCCTGTTTGGAGTTTGGTGCGCCGTCTCGGGGACGGGGTCAGCCCAGACCGGCTCCCCGTGCGGGGTTTGCGGGGAGCCGGCTCCCTCCACCCTGCGGAGCCCAGGGTGCCGGCTTCGGGGAGGGGGGGGCAGCTCCGGGCTCGCTGGGAGCCAGGCCGGCTGGCTCCGCGGCGGGCGCCGTGGGTATGGAGCCCAGGGCCTGCGGGCTCAGAGCCGCGCCCACGCCGTCACCGAAAGCAGCGGCCTCCGCGGGTGTCGACTTCCGTCAGCGGGACCCGGGGCGGGGACGGTCGGCTTGAGTGGAGGACAGGTGTGGCTCTGGCTCCTGGACCCTTGGGCCCCTGGGGGCCCGTGAGGGGGGCGCACACGGCAGAAGGGAGCCGGAGAGACGTGGGTGCCCTTCCCCGAGGCGCTCCCGGCCACCCCGCTTCCCCCCTCCCCCCGGCCCCGGCTGGGGAGGAAGTCCCAGACCCCAGCACGGACGGGGGCCGCGAAGGCAACTTACACTCTGCTTGAAGAAAAATGTTTTCCTTTGGCCAGTCCTGGGCCTTGAACTCGGCCTGGGTGCTGTCTCTGAGCGTTTGTGTTCAAGGCTAGCACTCTACTACTTGAGCCACGGCTCCACTCCCAGCTTCTGGGTGGCTAGTTCGAGGTAAGAGTCTCACGGACTTTCCTGCCCCGGTTGGCTTTTTAAACCACGATCCTCAGATCTCAGCCTCCCGAGTAGCTGGGACTCCAGGCGCGAGCCGCTGGCGCCTGGCCCGCGCTTTGCTTTGTGGGGGTGTACTGTCATAGCCGAGCGCGTGGGAGCCCCGGGCAGTTCACGGGGTGATCTGGGCACAGCTGGCTGTGACGTGAGACCGAGCAGGAGTGCCTCCACACCGAGGGCAGAGCGTGCGCACCGGACACTAACAGGCTTAGCTTACGAAAGCGTTAAGGAAATGCATTTGTTTCTACTTGGGGGGAGTAATAAAATTATAACGTAGGGCCCTGCGCGTCCTCCGGCACCGAGCCACCTCCCGGGACGGGAGGCCAGGCGCGTGTCCGGGCCATGTCTGTAGCCGAGGCCCTCGGGCGGGGGAGCTGCCCAGGACAGGTGCCAGCCGGGGCCCCGGGGGCCTCCAGACGCTGCCCGGGGCAGACGGTTTCAACGTGTTCCTATGTAAATAGGCACTAAATGACTGGCTGTCGGACAGACCAGAAATGGCTTGCCAGTATTTTTCCCTTGACTGAGCACTTGAAAAATCAGAGCAAAGTGTGTCACACACGACAGCTTAAAAAAAGACAGCACGAGAACAGCGCCTGCCAGATTAACTGTGACGTGGTGCCGGCTTTAGACTAAAAACAATGGGCTTCATCCGGCTTTGATAGTCTGCTTATTTTGAACCCCAGGTCTTGGCCCCTAGCGCCCTAACTTCACGGTGTCTGGAGGGAAGTCAGGTAAGATAAGGTAATGGCCCTGTACAAACCCGGGTGGAGGGGCTGTTGGCAGCTTTTCCAGCCGTGACTCCAGAGCTTGGGGGGGGGGGGGCTGACCACTGGCCTCCGGCTCAGGAGACCCCGGGGCTGTTCTGTCTGTCCCCTTGGACCGCCTAAGTGGGACGACAAAGCCTAGATATTCCCGTTTCCAACAAACCAGCGCGAAGCCAGAGCTGGAGCCACGGCTCGAGCAGCAGAGCGTCGGGAGTGACGGAAAAAGCTGAGCCCGAGTTCAAGCCCCAGGGCCGGCGCACAAGACAAAACGACACAAATCCTCACAGTTGCAGGCCTACTTGCGGCTCCCAGCAGACACAGAGCGGCCGGCACCACCCTGCGAAGCCGGGGAGGCGGCCCCTCGCTCCCTCGGGCATGGCCACAGGGGGCCCCCCTTCCTGACACACAGGGTGGCGCCGGGGGAGACCGAGGGTGAGCTGAGCCTCCATGGGCCCAGCAGGCCACCCCCGAGGGACTCCGAGAGAACCCCAAACACCTGTCCACACAGGAAGACGCGTGGCGTTGGTGGAGCATCAGGGGCAGAAGAGCGCACGCAACCCACAGGCCCCCCTCGGGTGAGTGGATGCGGGGGGCTCAGCGCGCGGGGACCAGTGCCCGGGGCACAGGGACTGGCGGTGTCGTGCGGCTGCCCGGAGGGGTCCCCACCAGGCCTCGTGGCCGGGCAGGGTGGGGCAGCAGCGCTCGGCGGGGAGGCCCGGGAGGAGGGGGGGTGGGGGGGCTGCCGTGTTCCTCTGGGGATGGAATTATTCTAAACCCGTGTTGATGGATGCACAACCCCGGCCCTGAGCCTGCCGACCCTGAGGCCCCGGGGCTGTGGGGAGGGCGGGGGCCCAGGCCAGAGAGCGAGGGCGGCAGGACCCCACGGCGAGTGTGTGTGTGTGGGGGGGCGCCCCGGCCTGGGCCGCTTCCCGGGCCCCACGCAGGGCCGTGCTCGGGTCAGGATCCCGGGGAGAAACCTCAGCCCCCTTCCTCCTCAGTTCCTGGAAGTGCAAATCCACCCCGACTGCGATCTGAGAGCTGGACTCCTGATTCCCATCCTTCAGTGCTCACCAGAAAGTTCTCTTTGCTGGGGGTGGGGTGGGGTGGGGTCTCCTTCCTTTCTTCTCTCCCTCCCTCTTCCCTCTGGAGAGGCAGTGGAGGGGGGGAGGCTGGCAGACCCCTGCAGGCCTGATTAGGCATGGGGTGGGCAGGCCCCCCCGCCCCCCGCCCCCCGCAGGGCTCATTCTCCTATGGACAGCACTGGGGAAATGGCCTCAGCTGTGTGGAGGGCGGAGGGGACCCGCCATGCGCGGGGGGCCGGCCGTGTGCGCGGCGCGGGGGGCTGGAGTGCCGGGACGATGGCCCCCCGAATGTGCTCAGGCCAACCCGGCCACACCTGCGGCTCCTAGGCCCGAGGGGACTGAAGGGGTACGGAGAGAGCACCCTGAACTCCCAGGTGTGCATGCCGGCTGCAGGCCCTCCCGCAGGGGAGAGGGTGGTGGGTGCCGTGTCCCTTCCGGGGCTGCCCGGGGCTTGGGGTGACCCCCGAGCAGTCGCGATGCCCAGGACCTGGGTGGCACACCGAGGCCTGCCTCCCGTCCTCCCACCCCCGCCCCCGGCTGTGTTCCCTGAGAACGTCCCCCCCCCCCCACGTCCCTGTCCTCGGGCAGGTCCCCGCGGGAAGGCCGGGACCTGCAGCAGGGAGGGGCGCTAACTGCGCACCTGCCGCGGACCCCACCCCCCAGGGGACCCCTGAGAGGGCCGGCGTCCGCAGGGCTCTCGGGACTGGGCTGCGTGGTGGCCAGCCTGGCCCGGAGGCCTCCCTGGGGAGGGCTCCCCTGAGGGATGGGGGGGACGGGCGGGGGAGGGGTGTGCCCCCCCCCAGGGAGGCCCGCGCGCAGGAAGGGGACACACAGTCCCAGCCTGGCATGGGGCCGCCGCGCCGTCCCGGCCCTCATCAGGTGTGATCCCAAGAGTCCAGGTCCTGTGTGTGTGTGTGTGTGCTGTGCACGTGTGCGTGTGCTTGCTGTGCGTGTGTGCGCACACACTCCTGGGACGGCTGCTGGGGTGCGCAGCCCGGGAGCGGGGATGGCAGCCGCGCCTGCCCCTCCAGAGCTGCCCCGGGGGTGGCGGGGGGGGGGGGGGGCTCTGCTCAGCCGAGGCGCGGAAGCCGCCGTCCAGGCGCAGGGCTAGGGGTGGAGACCCGGGGCGGCGGGGACCACGGTGCCCGGGGCGGCAGGAAGGCTGGGCGTCGGGCCTGGCGGGAGGAGGGGCTGGGGTCTGCGGCTCGGGGGGGCCCCCCTCACGGGCCCGGGGCGGGGGTGAAGAGGGGGCTTCGACCCTGGTGGGCTCTGCCAGCCTGGCCAGCCGACCCGTGGTGTGAACCCCAGGTTCAGGCAGGAGGGAGCCCATCCCCAGGGCAGGGAGGGAGGAAGAGGGGGGCTCTGGGAAGGGCCGAGCGCGGGGGGATGGGGTGGGGATGGCCCAGCAAGGCGGGCGCCCGGCACAGCCCGAGGGGGGCGCCGACGCCCCGGCTGGCCACCGCGGAAGGCCGTGGGAGCGCCGGGTCCGGGCAGAGGCGGGGCCGGCCCTGTCTGAAGGGCGCGGGGTCACGGAGCCCCTCCCGCCCGCCCTCGCCCGCCCGGGGTTTTGCTTGAGCACCTGTTGCCCACAAAAGCCCCCCCCCCGCCCCCCCAGCACCGACCACGGACGGCGCCCACCGGGGCGGGCGAGGGAGGGAGGGCGCGGTGACTCTGAGGAGCGTTTATTCTTGTGCAAGCCCACGAGCCGGCCGCCCTCCGGGGCCGGGTGCGGGGGAGGCCGGCCGGGGCTCCCGGGGCGCCCCCCCCCCGCTGTCACTGGGGGCGGCCCGGGGGGGGGGGCGGTCACTTGACGTGCTCGGCGGCGTGCGAGGAGCAGTAGTACTTCTTGTGCGCGATGAAGGTGGACAGGCTGCTGAACCGGATGTTGCACAGGCGGCAGTAGCGGGGGGCGCCGCCGCCGCCGCCGGGCGCGGGCGCGGGCGGGCCCTTGGCGGGCGCGCGCGCGCCGGGGTCCGCGGGCTCGGGGGACGGGGAGCGCGGCGCGCGGCCGTCGGGGCTGTCCCGCGGGGCGCGCTCGGGCGCGGGCTCGGCGCCGGGGGCGCGCAGGCCGTGCGCGCGGCGCAGGTGCTCCCCGAGGTCGCCGCGCGCGCGCCCGTGGGGCGGGCAGTAGGGGCAGGGCGCGGCGGCGCGCAGCGGCGCGGCCGGGCACGAGAACCGCTTGTGCGCCAGGTAGGCCTCGAGGCTGTGGAAGCTCACGCGGCAGGCGGTGCACTCGTGGTAGTCGGCCAGGCCCGGCAGCGCGGCGGGCGGCTCGGGCGGCCGGCGCCGGGGCCGCTTGCTCAGGTCGATGGGGCCCTCGGGCGCGGGCGCGGGCGCGGGCGCGGGGCCGGCGCTGCGCGGCCGCGGCGAGGCCGGCGGCTCGGGCGCGGGGGCGGGGCCGGCGGCGGGCGCGGGGGGCGGGGCCCCGGGCGCGGGGGGCGGGGCTCCGGGCGCGGGCGGCTCGTACAGCTTGCGGCGCCGGCGCGCGCGCGCGGGGGGCGGGGCCGCGGCGGGCGCGGGGGGCGGGGCCGCGGCGGGCGCGGGCGGCCGGCGCGGCGGCGGGTCGTGGCGGGAGGCGCAGTAGAAGCGCTTGTGCACCGTGTAGGTCTCGTGGCGGCTGAAGCGGATGTTGCAGGCCTCGCACAGCGTGCGGCTCGGGTCGTCCTCCGCCTCGTCCCCCGCGCTGCCCGGGCTCGGGCTGCCCTCGCTGCCCCGGCCGCCCGCCTCGGCCTCGGGCGCGGCCTCGGGCGCGGCGGCGGCGGCGGCGGCGCCGGCCGGGTCGGGGCCCGGGGCCTCGGGCGCGCGGCGGCCCGAGCAGTAGAGCCGCTTGTGCACGTAGAAGTTGCTCGCGTGGTGGAAGGTGATCTCGCACTCGAAGCACGTGGCGCCCGCCGCGCCGCCCGCGCCGCCCGCGCCGCCCGGGCCCTGCTGCAGCCGGCTGTGCACCAGCTCCGACATCTTGGCCAGGATCTCCGAGGCCTGCGGCGCCGCGGGGCCCGGGGCCGCGCCCGCCTCCGGCCCGAGCACGAACGGCGGCACCAGCAGGGCCCCGGCCAGGCGCAGCTCGCCGGGCCCCGGGCTGGAGCCGGGCGTGGGGCTGGGCGGCTCGGCCTTCACCTGGACGCCGGGCGGGCTGGGCGGCGACGGAGTCCGACGCGGGGCCTGGGGCCCGGGCTCTCCGGGACTCGGGGCGCGCGCCGCCTCGGGCTCCTCCACCGCCTCCACCTTGACGCTGCGGGGCGCCGCCGGGGGCGCGCGGCCCTCCCCGTTCTGGGGGGCGGCTGTGGCCTCTCCGTTGGTGGCCGCGGTGGGGGCCTTTCTGTCCGGTCCTGGTGGCGGGGTGGGCACGGAGACCAGGGGGCCCTGCAGGGCCGAGAGCTGCTGGAAACTGGCCAGCCCGTCTGCGAGGAGACCACGGGGCACGCTCAGGCCGCGGCGGCTGCCACGCCTGGGGCGGAACCCGACCCCGGCCCCCCACAGCCCCCTCCCCTCCTCCGGGAGCCCCGGGACAGTGCTGGCCGCTCACCTGCAGGGAGTTTTGCAGCTGGCGAGTAGATTTCCCCCTTGGAGCCCGGCTGGCACACCATGTGGTTGGTCACCAGGTGGCTGTAGAGGATGTCCCTTGTGGTGGAGATGAAGCCACAGTTGTGACAGACACCTGTGGGCCATGCTGTGCTGGTCAGGGCCCGGGGGCCTCGGCCCAGCCCCCCCTCCCCGCCCACCCCTGCGCCCACCTACCGCTCAGCGTGTCCGTGTGCACCTTGAGGTGGCGCTCACAGTTGGCCTTGGTGGTGAAGGCCGACAGGCAGATCAGGCACACGAAGGGACGCTCTCCTGGAACACGGACGGGGTGAGGCGCTGGCTCCCGGGCCCGGGAAGCAAGGGCCCCGGGTCCCTGGCCCCTGGCCCCCGTTACTGGTAGGGAGCTTCTTGATCCCCTGGACCCCCGGGCTCGGCCCTGCGCAGACTCGGACCGCCTGCTAGGCCGCGGGCGTGCATCGTGGTAGAGCGCACCTTCCCGGACGCCCGTCTGGTCTGTGGCGCCCAGCGCCGGCGGGGAGAGGCGGGCGGCGCCCGGGCGTGGGAGACTCACCGCTGTGGCTGCGCATGTGAATCTCCAGGGAGCTGGCGCTGGGGCAGCTTTTGCGGCACTGGGGGAAGGGGCAGATGCGCTCGTTGGGGTACGTCTCCTTGGGCTTCTCCTCGGCGGCCGTGGCAGCTGGAGACCCGGCGCGCTGGCGGCTGGCACAGTAGTAGAGCAGGTGGGCCTGCAGGTTCCGCTCGCTGCGGTACCAGATCCCGCAGTCCTTGCATGGGAAGATGTCTTCTGTGGGGAGAGGCAGCGTGAGCGGGGGTCCCCTGCAGCCCGGAGGAGCACGAGGCCTGGCCGCCGAGCCCTGGGGCCGGTCCCGCCCCGCAGTTGTCTCTCCTCAGCCCTTTGGTGATTGGCTCAGGACCGGAGGACCCGTGGGGAATGGATCTCCGCGAGCTCCCTCCCGACGGTGCGCTCCGGAGGACGCCTGGGCTCGTGAGGGGTGGACGCACAAGTGTGCGGGGCACAAGTGTGACGGGGCCAGGGAGCGTGCGGCACGGGTGTCGGGAGTGGCTGTCACCTCGGAGCCACCAAGACCGTGGGGCGTCGACACGGGCGGAATGAGCGAGGCCCTGCAGAGGCTCGCTGGCCGGACGAGCCGTGGAGGAGGGCAGAGGACCCCCCCAGGCTGGCTGTCCCAGAGGGCGGTGCCCGCCCGTGCCTCGGGGAGGCTGCCCCGCTCCCGGCTCCCTGACGTCAGGAGACAAAACCCTGCGTGTGCTGCCTGTGGGTTCGCAGCCACCGTCCTGCTCAGGCCTCGGGGGAGAAGCCCGGGCCTCTCGGGGTGCGCCTCCCAGGCCAGGGCAAGGTGAGGGGCAGCCCCCGGGTTTGTCCCTCACGCTCTCCTGCCATTCGGGGGGGCCATGCGGGACGGCGGGGCCTCGGAGCAGCCGTCCCTCTTACTAAAGGCCGTGCGCTCTGGCGTGGCTGTCCCCACGGGCCGGGCCACGGTTCCGCCTTGGTGGTCCTGCGGAGGCGCCGCTCCCTCTGCCTCACTGTGACACTGGACGCGCGACGGGGGGCGGGGGGCGGTCTCGGTCCTCCCCACCGCCCCGTGAGCTCCAGAGAAAGGACGGTCCACCCGAGGGCCACGTAGGGGACCTGCTGGCTGGCGGGATGTGTTGGGGAGGGGGTGGAGTGGGACGAGCCGCCCGCTCACGGGCCTTTTCCTTTCCCTGACTCGGGCGTGCGCTGAGCTCAGCGGCCACTTTCCCCGGCCCCGCCCCCTGGGAGCCCCGCCCCCCATGCCCGGGGCCCTCTGTGGCAGCCCCGCCCCCCCATGCTCGGGGCCCTCTGTGTGGCAGCCCCCCCCCGAGCCCTGCCCCCCCATGCCCGGGGCCCTCTGTGTGGCAGCCCCCCCGAGCCCCGCCCCCCCATGCCCGGGGTCCTCTGTGTGGCAGCCCCGCCCCCCATGCCCGGGGTCCTCTGTGTGGCAGCCCCCCCCCGAGCCCCGCCCCCCATGCTCGGGGTCCTCTGTGTGGCAGCCCCCCCCCGAGCCCTGCCCCCCCATGCCCGGGGCCCTCTGTGTGGCAGCCCCCCCCCGAGCCCTGCCCCCCCATGCCCGGGGTCCTCTGTGTGGCAGCCCCCCCCCGAGCCCCGCCCCCCCATGCCCGGGGCCCTCTGTGTGGCAGCCCCCCCAGCCCCGCCCCCCCTGCCCGGGGCCCTCTGTGTGGCAGCCCCGCCCCCCATGCCCGGGGCCCTCTGTGTGGCAGCCCCCCCAGCCCCGCCCCCCCTGCCCGGGGCCCTCTGTGTGGCAGCCCCGCCCTCCCCCTGCCCGGGGCCCTCTGTGTGGCAGCCCCCCCGAGCCTGGGGCCCTCTGTGTGGCAGCCCCCCCAGCCCCGCCCCCCCTGCCCGGGGCCCTCCCCACATCCGCCGGGAGCTGCCCCTCCTCAGACTCCGTGTCATGCCCGAGCCCACGACAGAGGGTTTCCTCTTTGGATGGAGGACTTGAACCGGGAGCTGGCGTGTGCGGGACGGGCCCCGCCCGGGTGGGGGCCGCGCACTCACTGTTGATGACGGCGGTGGCCAGGATGGACGCCATGCCGGCCTGCTGGGGCAGCAGCTGGATGTCGGCGTGCGCTGGGGCGGGGCGCGCGGGCTCCGCCGGCTCCTTCAGGGGCGGCCCGGGGGTGCCGTGGGGCTCAGCCACGAGGGACGCGTGCAGGCGTCCTCCGGCGGGCACCGGCTTGGTGACTCTGCACCAGAGGGCGTTGTCTGGGGGGAGGGGGAGGTAGGGCCGTCGGTGGCGCTAGGCCGGCGTGCGGGGCGTCACCGCGCTCGTCCGTCCGCGCCCTCGGAACCCGTGTAGCCCCGGGGTCCCCGCGCACCTCCGGGGCGGGGGGAGGGAGGCCCACCGCCGGGAGGGGTCGCGCCCAAGCTCAGGGGTGTGCTGGCCTGTTTGAGCGGGCTGTTCTGCGTCTCGTGGGCAGGGGCCCACCCCACGTGTGTGCCCGCGTGCGTGCGTGCGTGCCCGTGTGTGTGTTGAAGGTGGCTGATCTGGTGGTCCGCTTCCAGCAGAGGGGTAGCACGAGAGACAGGTGGAGAGCAACCAGAAGGGGCCCCAGTAGCCCCGTGAGCTCTGCCCGCGTGGCTGCGGGGGGTGGGCGCGCTTGGTTAGGTCGGCGGTCCCACCATGGCCTGCAGGGGGCGGCCTCGGCACACGGAAGCCTCGCCCCTCCGGCTCAGTGCCAAGGACGGGCCTGTCAGAACATTCTGGGAAACGAGGCCCCGGGGAGGCAGAGCTGTGAGAGGCCCCAGTCCGGGCCTCGGCGGTTCAGGGCGCCAGGGACAATGGATGCTTCTAGCTGCAGCCCAGGCCGCGGCCTCGCGGCCTTCAAACGCCAGGGTTCCAAGTGGATCGGTGGAGACTGGCCGGGCCTCACCCCTGCACCCAGCCTGGGCTCCTAGTGCCCTCGCCGCCCTGTGGGCCCCAGGGGGTCCTCGGAGCAGTCACCACGTCAGGGGGCAGGCGAAGCGGGTGCCACTGCGGCCTTGGGAGTCGAGCGCCTTCACCGTGGACCCCGTGGGCCCCCACGCGCAGGCTGTGGGAGGCGCCCCTGCCCACAGGGAAGGCTGCAAGGGGTGCGGAGTGGCTGGTCTTCCTGTGAGGTCTGCCGCAGGCAGGGCCGAGTGACCACGGCCTCCCGGGAGGCCGGGAAGGAGGCCGGCGATACTCACCCTTCCGGTAGATCTCCAAGTTGGCTTCGGCCTCAGTCGGGGCCTGGGGCAGCGTCCGCAGCCAGCAGGCCTCGTCGGCAAGCGTCAGGGTCCGTGCCGGGCCCTGGGGAGGGCAGGGATGGGGGGTCAGGCAGGACAGGAAGAGCCTCGGGGGGCTCCGGCGAGGTGAGGGCAGGGATGGGGGGTCGGGCAGGACAGGAAGAGCCTCGGGGGGCTCCGGCGAGGTGAGGGGTGACTGTAACGGCACTGGCACGTGGCGTCCCGTCCAGCGCTGCTGGGACTCGAGGGTCTGTGGGGAGCAGCACCCTCCACCGCGGGGCGTCTGGGTTCTCTTGGAAACCGAGGCCCAGAGGTCAAGCAGTATGCTCAAGGTCACAGAGCCCGGACCGGAGCCGGCTCCGAGTTCTCCCCGCGGGGGGGGGGGGGCTGCCGGCCAGGAGGGCACCGCCCGCACCCCGAGTCCCCGCACGCCTCCAGATGAGCTCTCGGGTGAGGACGCGGGCCTGGAGGACGGCTCATCCCGAGATGGACCCGGTGTCCCTCCTGGGCCCCGGTGTCCCCCTCGCCCGAGGCCCAGGAGGACAGGGCTGCCTTTGTTCCCTCCCTGTGGCTGGACGGGCACCGGCCCCTCCTCTGGGCGACAGTCGGCCCCGGGTGCCCCCGCAGCCCCACGGCCTCCCCGCAGCCCGGGAGGCCGGCAGCGCAGGGCTGGGGGGCCCGGAGGCTGAGCGCTGAGCAGGCCGCTCCCCCCGAGTCTGGAAGGGAGCAAGCCCCGGGCCGGGCCCCCGGGGCCGCTCGCGCCGGCCCCCAGCCCAGCGGCGGAGGAAGCCGAGGCCGGGCCCCGGCTGCACGGCGAGGACGGGGCTCAGGCGGAGGTGGCTCTGCGTCGCCCTGGGCGTCGGGCAGCCACGGCCGCCGGGCTCCGACCCCTCCTGCGCGCCCCACGTCCGGCCCAGCCAGTGGGCGCTGTGGGAAAGGCACAGCGCTCTTTCCCGTCCTTCGGACCGCTCACGAAAGGCCAACGGGCGTGTTGCAACCTTGAACCCAAGCCCAAGGTCACCACGCTCCCCTCGGTGCTCCTTGAAGGGAGGACGAGGCGGCCCGTGGAGGGCCTCAGGGTCCAGTCTGGCCCGGCCCCTCCACTGGGAGCCCTCGGTGCCCCTGTGGGCTGCGCCCGCCTCGAGACGCCACCCCCGCGGCGCCCGGCGAGGCCGCGCAGCCTGACCAGGGAGCTGTGCCACCTGCCGCTGCCCCGGGGCCCGGTCCTGGGGCGGGAGGGTGGAGCTGGGGCGGGGGGGGGGGGGGGGGGGCGGAGAGGGCCTGGAGGAGAGCCCGCCCCCCGGCTAGCATGACCTCAACCTCTCGGCACGTGCGACCCCTTCGCCCCTTCGCCAGGACTGGCGGGGAGGTGGCCTGGCCTCTGCTGGCCCGAGCCCCCCCTCGTCCCCTCTCCAGCTCCCGGCCCTGCCCGCTGCCTTTGCTTCCACTCTGGCTCCGGGGCAGGGAGTGGCCTCCCTCCCGGGCCTCCCTCCCGGGCCTCGCCAGCGATCCCTCCTGCTGGCCCAGGGTGCGAATCTCACGGAAGGAGCCGCTTCGGGCCCCCTGGTGTCCCGAGGGGACCCCGCTTTGGACGCCGCCCGCCCCGTTCTCGGGACCGCGGGGCGGGGGTGAAGTGGGGAGCCCCGCCGGGCAGGCTGCGGGCGGACTGGGGCGTCAGGGAGGCGACGTGGGTCCGCCGGGCCGTCCGGGAGGCAGCGGACCTCGCCCTCCCCGCCTCGGCCTTCCTCGCCTCTGATGAATATTAATGAGCGGAGGAGGGCGAGAAAATTAATCTGCCTGATCCTCTGATGGTGCCGCGGTAACGATATGAAATCTAATTATTCGTCCCAATATTTCTAAACCCTCAAGCTGAGACTGACAGGCTCGCGGCCGGGCTGCCGCTTATCGCTCCGGGGAGCAGCATGTTCTCGGCATGATAAAAACACGCGCGCGGCTCTGCTGACGCTGCACAACCGGCCCTTCTGCGGAGCTCTGCGCGGGCCGCCGCGCCACAGCCGCCGGGGTCTCCACGCGGGGAGCCCCAGGGGGGCAGGGCGAGGAGGGAGCCGGCCCGGCAGGCCCCAGCCACCCCCCCGGCCCCTCAGCCCTTGGGTGCCGAGGGGCCCGGGCCGGGCATCCAAGCGCCCCCCGTCAGCCTGTCCTCTCAGCCCGTCCCGTCCTCTCCCCGGTCCCCACCCATCCTCTCAGCCCGTCCCGTCCTCTCAGCCCGTCCCGTCCTCTCAGCCCGTCCTCTCAGCCCATCCCGTCCTCTCAGCCCGTCCTCTCAGCCCGTCCTCTCAGCCCGTCCTGTCCTCTCAGCCCGTCCCGTCCTCTCAGCCCGTCCCGTCCTCTCCCCGTCCCCGCCCGTCCTCGCACCTGCTTTGGCAGCGAGAGCCTCAGGAACGTGGCCTCTGGGGAGGCAGGTGCTCATGGCGCGTCCCCGTCCCCATCTTGCCCCGTTTCTGAGCGGGCCGGGCACTCGGCCCCCTCAGTGTTGCGGGTGCTGGGGTCACCCCTGCCCAGCCCCGGCCGTGTGTGCGCACGCGCGCGTGCATGCCTGCGCGTGCTGCTGCCCCTCCCGGGTTCCCGGCCAGCCCGACCCAGCCTGGGGGGAAGACGGCGGATCTGAGCACGCCCTGCCCCCCACAGGGAGGCCGGCGTCCTGGCTGTGGTCGGGTAACCACCAGAAACCCCGAGCAGGGCACCGCGTGAGGTCTGTGCCGCGGCGGCTCCCCGCCCGCTGGGCCTCCTCAAGGGGAGGCGGCCCTCCTGTGGGCAGCTAGCTCCTCGTGCCCCCGGGGCTCTGGTCCGGGTGGTGGTGGCTCTCTCCAGAGACGTCCCTGGAGCCTATGTACATGACCCTGGCATAACCCAACACGCTTACAGTCAATTGACATTTGACAAGGGAGTTGGCTGAAAATACACGTTGGACAAAAGGCAGCCTCCTCCACAAAGGGTGCTGGGAAAACTGGACATCTGTATATAGAAGACGAATTGGGTCCCTGTCTGTCACCTTGCACAAATGCCAAGTCAAAATGCATCAGAGATCTCAACATCAGATGGCAGGGAGTAGGAGAAACATTAGGGCTTGCAGGTGTAGGCAGGAACTTCCTGAGTCCCGGGGGCTCAGCAGATTGGAGGAAGAATCAACAAATGGGATTGCATCAAGCTAAAAAGTTTTTGCACAACGAAGGACACAGTAGGCTAGAAGGACAGCCAGCTGACTGGGAGAAAATCCTTACCAACCACCCACTCGAGGACCTGATGTCCGAAACACACAAGGAGCTAAGCAAATGAACACTCCCCAAACGAAGCCAATAGACCCATGGGCAAAGGAGCTCAAGAGAGACTTTTCATAAGAAGAAGTAAGGATGGCAAGCTGACATACAAGGACGTGGTCAGCATCCCTGGCCATAAAGGAAATGCAGACGAAAATGACACCGAGACTCCACTTTGCCCAGTTAGACTGGCTAGTATCAAGAAATTGAACAGGGGGGGCTGGGGATATAGCCTAGTGGCAAGAGTGCCTGCCTCGGTATACCCGAGGCCCTAGGTTCGATTCCCCAGCACCACATATACAGAAAACGGCCAGAAGCGGCGCTGTGGCTCAGGTGACAGAGTGCTAGCCTTGAGCGGGAAGAAGCCAGGGACGGTGCTCGGGCCCTGAGTCCAAGGCCCAGGACTGGCCAAAAAAAAAAAAAAAAAGAAATTGAACAGGGCTGGGAATATGGCCTAGTGGCAAGAGAGCTTGCCTTGTATACATGAAACCCTGGGTTCGATTCCCCAGCACCACATATATAGAAAATGGCCAGAAGTGGCGCTGTGGCTCAAGTGGTAGAGTGCTAGCCTTGAGCAAAAAAGAAGACAGGGACAGTGCTCAGGCCCTGAGTCCAAGCCCCAGGACTGGCAAAAAAAAAAAAAAAAAAAAGAATTTGAACAATAACAAATGCTGGCCGGGATGTGGGGTGCAGGAACCCCAGGGCACTGGTGGGGGGAGTGGAAACTAGCACAACCACTCTGGAAGGTGGTTTGGAGGTTCCTCAAAAAGCAGAACTTCCCTACAACCCAGCCGTACCCCTCTCGGGTATCTACCCAGAACGTCACAAGTCACGTCACAAGGATGCAGTAAAGACACGTGCGCGTCCCTAAACATGGATTCTGCACTGTGCACAACAGCCGCGTTAGGGAAACAATCCAGTGGACCTTCAACAGATGAGTAGATGAATAAAATGTGGTACAAATAGGCAACGGAATCTTACCTATTAGAACATTATGTCGCTTGCAGGGAAATGGATGGACCTAGAAAAATTTATGGGCACGTTCAGGCAACTCCTGTTTTCCAGTCGGCGCGATGAGGTGCCCGGCCGTGGCGCACCGCCCAGCGTCTCTGACCCCGAGCTCAGCACGGTGCGGCGGGGCTTGCAGCCGGTAGGAACCAGCAGGACCAGAGGGCTGCTGCGGGCAGAGGCGGAGGGGCCGGAGCGGATGGGAAGAGCTGCGAGAAGTTCAGCGATGGGTGCCGTGGGGGTGCCGTGGGGGGCACGCGCCGGAACTACAGGGTGTCCAGGAGCGCGGGCAGAGCTGGGCTGGCCGCCCCTGGAGCTGTTGGAACGTGGGCAGAGAGGCTGCCCAGGGTTCTCGGGAGGAGCCTTTCCTGGGGACCTCTGTCCCTTCTGAGTTTTTATCTGTGACCAGGAGACACACGTGAAACTCACAGAGGAGCCTGGCTGTGTGCTTGAGGTCTGCCATGGCCGTGGCCCCTGGCCGGCCTTCGGGTCTCCCAGCATGGCCGGGGACAGCTGCTTGCCTACGGGCCTCCAAGGCGTGGCCCAGGTGAGAGTCCTGGCCTTTCTGGGCTGACAAGAAGGCCCCTCCACGTCCACCCAGAAGCCACACATAGGTTGGGCTCCAGCGGCCCCGTTCAGTGTACAGCAGGGGCCTTTCCTGCCGGGCCTCCCTGGCCCCACAGACCTTGGAGTGGGCTTGAGGCTAAAGCGAGCGGACCGTGTAGGACACTGGGCCGCAGAGCCAGGCTCCGGGGAAGGAGCTGCTGGTTTGTTCATCACTACCTGTTCAGCTACTCATCCGTTCACCAGGCACCCACCACCTGACAAGACTGGAGGGTAGCCCGCTCATGCCCACCTAGGAATCTGTGCGTCCACAGTCCTATTAGCGTCCATCAGCTACCTACCACCTGCCCGTGTGTCCACCTACACGCTTGTTCACGCGTCCGCTCATCAGTGAGTGTACCCACGTGCCTACCTATTCATCACCCCTCCATCCATCCACTCATTTTGATTGTCTCGTCTGTGTCTAAATTTGGAGCTGGCTGGGCCTGGCCTCTAAGGAGCGCTTTCTGCAAGTCCTGGTTCTGCAGTGACAGGCTGGGTCGGGGAAGCTCAGCAAATCAGCACCACATCGAGAATGCTGACACTTGGGGGCCACGTCACCCCGTGTCCAGTTCCTGTGTGCTCATCCTGGACGCCCAGTCTGTGAGCTACAGCACGGGGCAGTCCCCGGAAGACTGGGTGAGACCAGGGAGGGTCCGCCCCTGCCCCCAGAGACTAGGAAGGGTCGTCCACTCCCCCCGCCCAGTCCCACGGAGACTAGGAAGGGTCGCCCAGTTCACACCGCCCCCAGCTCTCCGAGGGAGAAGAGGAACTGCCTGGTGTAGACAGGACCACGAGCGGGAGGCCATGTCTTCCTCAGGCAGTAAGGGGGGGAGATGGGGGCCCATCAGTCCAGCTCGATAAGGGCTGCTGAATGTTAGCAAAAATATTTAGACAATAAATGAAGTATCGGAAAGGCATGCCTATCTCTCAGAAATCAATCATCTGTACCGTGTGTCTGGACGCTCGGCGCCAAGGCAGAGATAGTGGCTTGCTGGGGAGATAAGGGTTAATCAAGGACTGAATTCTGGTAAGACAGAAGGGAGGAGGGCAGGAAGCCGCTCCTCCAAAGGCTCCCAAAGGCTCCTCCAACTCCGCTTTCCTGGCCCCATCTCACACCCGATGCGGGGCTGGGCCGTTCTTCCACCCTGTGCCACCTCCCTCGGCTGACCTGACCTGTGCCCCGGGCCCAGGAGGACCAGTGGGGAGGGGGAGGCCCCTTGGGGTGGGGGGCGTCCCAGCAGGGACAGCCCTCAGCCCTGTAGAGAGGGGCGCACGGGCTCCATCTCCCCCTGGCTCTTTGATCCTGACGAGACTGGGTAAGGCAGTTACTCTCTCCGACTCTGCTCAGCTTTTTGGCACTCTAACCCTTTGGAGGCTCAGCTCTGCTCCCACGCGCTTTTGTTTGTTGTTAACTGGAGTCGTGGACTTTCCTGCTTTTGAGCCACGATCCTCCCATCTCAGCCTCCTGAGTAGCTAGGATTGGACATGAGCCACGAGTGTCCAGCCTGAGCCTCTGTTGGGTCGTGGGTAAACGAGGACAGTGGTCCCCGCACGCAGGGCGGGGGAGGCGGATGAGAGGGCGCTCACGCGCGGAGAGTGCAGCAGCGTCTGTCGTGAGCGGGGCCGGCGGCACCGTGGAATGGAGAAGAGACGCACAGGACCGCGCAAGGCCCCCTGGCTCTCCACCACGCCTGCCTTCGCAGAACGCTGAGAAGTCGCAAGGGGGAGTCTGGGATGGGGCTATGGCCGAGTGGTAGAGTGCTCACCTCGCGTGCATGAAGCCCTGGGTTCGATTCCCCAGCACCACATATATAGAAAATGGCCAGAAGGGGCGCTGTGGCTCAAGTGGCAGAGTGCTAGCCTTGAGCAAAAAGAAGCCAGGGACAGTGCTCAGGCCCTGAGTTCAAGGCCCAGGACTGGCAAAAAAAAAAAAAAAAGTGGAGCGAGAGAGTTCCCGCCGCCCATGGACTCCTCCTCCTAACCAGCAAACCCCACAAAAGCCTCCGTGGTGCGGGGCTCCCTCCCTGCAGAGCCTCTCAGACACCTGGCTTCATCTCACAGGACGGCTCTGCTGTCCTTCTAACGTCCCGGCCGGGGCCCGGCCAAGGGGCT
The DNA here is from genome assembly GCF_023159225.1 of Perognathus longimembris pacificus. Lineage (NCBI taxonomy): Eukaryota > Metazoa > Chordata > Mammalia > Rodentia > Heteromyidae > Perognathus > Perognathus longimembris. The sequence goes on from NC_063170.1 coordinate 1,244,691, forward strand.
GCTTCACACTCTCAGGGCCAAGCCACGCTGGGGCACGGCAGGACACGAGGGTTCAGGGGACCGGGGTGCCGCTGGGCCAACACCGCGGGCGCAGAGGGGTGCTGCCCCGGCGCTCGTCGGGGCCAAGCCTCCCCAATTCTGCCATCACGCGCTCCCCACCCCCCGCGGCGGCTCCCGCTCGCTGCCCTCTGTGCGCCGGGGCTCCTTTCCGACACGGAGAGGAACCTGGCAGAAGGAAGCCAAATGCCATCAACAGCCAGGGCCTCCGGAGCAAATCCAGCATGGCGCCCGCAGTGGAGCCCTTCCCGAGCGGGGCGCGGCTGCCGCGGGAAGGCCCCGCCCAGGCCGGGCACCAGGCGGAAGGGGGGGGCCCACAGGGGAGTCGCGCTGGCCGGGTCCCCGCGGCATCGGTCCCTGTGCAGAAGGGCTCACCAGCACGGAAAAGGCCCGGCCCTCCCTCCCCTCCGCAGCCCAGAGTGCCGGGGTGCAAACACCCTGCCCGGCTTCCCCTCGTCACCAGGGAGGGCGAGGGGCCAGCCTGGCACGCTGCTGTGCCCCCCCCGCCCCTCTGCCCACTCCCGCCGGAGGCCACGGCGATGCCCTCCGAGGCCTCCGGAAGGTCCTGTGCCCTGCGCCCGGCCTCCTATCTTCCATCTCCCGACTGCCCGCACAGAGCGGCGCCGCTCCTGGGCTGGGGGGCCACAGGGGGCCAAGCCCTGGGGTGCCCGTCGGGGCTGGGCCTCTTACCTCCTCCGTCCGCCCGGGGGACGCGGCTCTGGTCTGGATGCTCCCGTGGAATGGGCCCCAGGACAGGCCCTCGGCCAGGCCGAGCCGGGCCCGCACGCCCCTCTGCCCGTCCCGCAGCTCCAGCTCCAGCTCCTCTGTGGAGAGACAGGGCCGGGTGAGGCCGTGGAGACCGCGAGCCACAGGGGCAGCCAGGGAAGGGGTGGAGGAGAGGGCGGGCTGAGTTAGTGGCGGGAGGGGTCCCGGGTCCCGGGGACTGGGGAGACCACGGGAGGGGTTGGTGCCCGCAGGCGGCAGCCTGCGCCCTTGGTCAGCTTCACCGTGCCTTCGACAGGCGGGAAGAACCGGGCCTCCTGGTCTGTCTACAGGGCACTGTGTGATTGCCATGTGACAGCCACCCACACCCCATGACCCTGACCCGTGTGATCCACCCGCACCCCATGACCCTGACCCGTGTGATCCACCCGCACCCCATGACCCTGACCCGTGTGATCCACCCGCACCCCATGACCCTGACCCGTGTGATCCACCCGCACCCCATGACCCTGACCCGTGTGATCCACTCGCACCCCATGACCTTGACCCTTGTGATCCACCCGCACCCCATGACCGTGACCCTTGTGATCCACCCACACCCCATGACCCTGACCCATGTGATCCACCCCGCAACCCATGACCTTGACCTTGTGTGATTCACCTGCACCCCATGGCCATGATCATGTGATCCACCCGCACCCCATGACCTTGACCCTTGTGATCCACCCACACCCCATGACCGTGACCCTTGTGATCCACCCGCACCCCATGACCCTGACCCGTGTGATCCACCTGCACCCCATGACCCTGACCCGTGTGATCCACCCGCACCCCATGACCCTGACCCGTGTGATCCACCCCGCAACCCATGACCTTGACCTTGTGTGATTCACCTGCACCCCATGGCCATGATCATGTGATCCACCTGCACCCCATGACCTTGACCCTTGTGATCCACCCACACCCCATGACCCTGACCCGTGTGATCCACCCGCACCCCATGGCCGTGACCTTGTGTGATCCACCCGCACCCCATGACCCTGACCTGTGTGATCCACCCGCACCCCATGACCGTGACCCTTGTGATCCACCCACACCCCATGACCCTGACCCTTGTGATCCACCTGCACCCCATGACCCTGACCCGTGTGATCCACCCGCACCCCATGACCGTGACCCTTGTGATCCACCCGCACCCCATGACCCTGACCCGTGTGATCCACCCGCACCCCATGACCTTGACCTTGTGTGATCCACTCGTACCCCATGACCTTGACCCTTGTGATCCACCTGCACCCCATGACCTTGACCTTGTGTGATTCACCTGCACCCCATGACCCTGACCCGTGTGATCCACCCGCACCCCATGACCCTGGACCTGTGTAAGTCAAGGTCTCTGCAGATGGGGATAAATGAGGATCTCAAGATGAGACCATCATGGATTCCCAGGGTCCACGAGAAAAGGAAACAGAGAAGGCTAGGGGGATGCGGCCCAGAGCTGGCGGGCCGGAGGCGGGCGGGAGCGTGCGGGCTCCGGGGACCTCTGCCCGTCCCAGGCAGGACATGTTTGCTGTCGGTGGCCCCGGCCCGCGCTCATCCGTGGTGAGCCACCGGACTTCACAGGCGTGGCTGTCATCTGCCTGTCCCGAGCCGCAGCCTCCTCACTGGGCCACGGGGCCGTGGTGGCCCCTCCCTCGGGGGCGGTGCCTCGCAGGCCACGCCCCCTCCGCCCCGCAGAGCCCCGCCGCCCCACGCCTCACCGCCAGGGCTGCCGGCCCGAGAGGCCTCACGTGGCCCGGCCCGGTCCTCTGGCTGGAGCGTGGTGTCGGCCCCATTTCCTGGAGCCCCATCGAGCAGGCTGTGGCCTTAATGGGCGCGATGATCAGATAACCGCCCGCCTAATGGCAGAGATAACGTGTAAATACGCCAGGAGGCCCCGTGGAGACATTTCAACTGGGCCTTTGTCTTCCCCAGGGCAGATAAGATGGCAGTGGACCAGGACTAGAGGCCGAGAAGGCCCTGCACCCCTTTATCAGCCCTGGTGGGGCAAGAGCCAGGGCTAGGAGGTAAGAAAGTAGGTTCTGCAGCCGCGGGCCGTCCCCCGCTGCCCACCCGGGACATGGCCGTCCCACAGTTCTGCTGGCCGCCCTCCTACCTTGCCCCACAGAGCGTGGCGCGTGGCTGGCTCTCAGGGGGGGCGGGGGGAATCGCAGTGTGGCATGGCCCTACCTGGAGGCACCGAGGGCACCAGGAGGCTCGTCCCCACACGGAGGAGGAGACAGAACCCAGGGTGGCCGCAGGATCTAAGCCACGCAGATCCTGGCTCCAGCCGCCGGCACTGGGTGGAGGACGGTCCGGGCTCTCCTGTCCCGGGGTACCTGCACCCCGTCTCTCACACAGCAGCCCTCAGGGCAAGTATGGGTGAGACTACTTTGGGGTGTCTGCTCACACCTGCCCCGCCCTTCCCAGAGGGGGTACGGACAGCCCTGTGCTGCGCAGGCCCAGTACTTGTTCCTCTGCCAGGACAGGGAGGTCGGAGCCCCGGTGTGCGCAGCCGCCGAGGTGCACCTGCACCCTGGACGAGATGGAACGGACTGGGCGAGCCTCTCTGGGGCCTGGCTCGGTGTGGGCCACCCGAGGGCAGGGCAGGGCAGGGGCAGTCCACATCGTGGAGTGTGAGGTTCCCCCCCCCCCCCCCCGGGCAGCTCTGAGCTCCAGTCGCCTCAGCCCTGGTGGGGAGGCAGGCAGAGCCGGCACCCCGCCTACCCACAGGCAAAGGGCCCCCACCCTAACCAGAGCTCAGGCTGTGCACCCGGCTCCCAGATAAGAGCGCGGCTGGCATTTCCCAAGGGGCCGCCCATCCTCTGGGTAGCACACATTGCCAGAGGGGGGGTCTGGCCCCTGATAAACATAATGTTGCGGGGTGGTGGCGCACACAGGGGCTGGCAGAGGCCTGAGAGGCGGGGCCGACACCATGGTTACCATGACAACCTGCCCTCTGGGTCCAGGACGGCCCTCTCAGAAGACACCTCCTAAGGGTGGATTTAGGGCCAGGCCAAGCTTGGACCAGGAGGGGGAGCACAGTGGTTTGTGCCCAGTGTACCCCAGTGCCTTGTGCAAGTATCCACATGACGTGTACCCTCTACGGCGCAGATGAACGACTTCCAGCTCCCACTCCGGCTCTAACCCGGAGCCCAAACGGGGCAAGCCGGCGCGTAAGGCGGAGCTAGCACCCAGAGGAGCCCCTTAGCCAGCAGGACGCACGCTGGGGGGGACCCGAGGCTAGACGAGGCTGCTGGTGGTGGCCGGGGCCGCACGGGGCTCAGGGCTGGGCGGGCAGGGGACGGGGGGCGCAGCCTCCCAGGCCCTCGGCACGCTGGCCGGGAGGTGCGGGGGCGTGCCCCGTGGCCCATGCTCCTGGGGCGGAGAGCCCACGGGAGCCGGGTCGTCCGCACCTACAGGCCCAGCTCGGGGACAGGACTGCCCCAGGTAGACACGCTTTCAAGGACAGCCGTGCTGGGGTTTCGCTTTGCTCCCCACGCTCTGTTGAGGAATCGAAGGATTTCAGTGGCCTGGGTGCCGCCAGGTCCTGTAGCCCGGGTGATATCCCCTAGGGACAGGCAGGGCTGGGCACTGCCAGTCTGGGCTCTACGTACCAGAGATGGGAGATGGTGGTGGTTCTGCCCGGAACAGGGGTGCTGGGGCCACAAAACTGAGGTCTGGAAACGACAGGCCTAGGCCGGGTCCTGCCTCTGTCTAATGTCAGTGTGCACGTGGAGCCTCAGTTTACCCAGCCGCGGAAGGGGGCACCAGTGTGACTTCCCCGATGGGCCTGTGAGGTGAAAGCGGGCAGTGCCGGCACTCTCCGCTGGCTGCATTTGTGGTGCCAAAGCTGTGCCAGGTGGTGCCCTTTCTGGGCTTCAGAGTGGGGGGCGGCGGCCCCCAGCTCCGCCTCGAAGCCTTGCTCTAACCCTGCCTGGGTGTAGAGGAGGCCGAGAGCCCGAGCAAGGTGCCTGGGCCACAGTGAGCTTCCTTCCGACGGGGAACGCAGGCTCCGCCGGCCTGCCCGGCACCCAAGTCAGGGGGCTCGTCCACTGCAGCCTCTCCACCGGGCCCGGGGACTGGCTGGCGGCTCCGTCTCAGGGAGACCGGGGTACAGGGGTGTCGGAGAGCGGGACCCTCCCTCGCCTGCCAGTCACCGCCCCCAATGGCTAGGGCTCTGAGGCACCGAGTTCAGCACCACAAACCCCTTCCTGAACAGTGGGCTCTGTGGCTGGCATGCGGGTGCCCACCTGTCACCACCGGCACCCGCTAATCTAATCGGCCCATCACTCCCGCCCAGCCCTACCCTGCCTGCCCTGCGGCTCCCACAGGCCAGGTGGGGAACGGCCCTATCTCAGGGATCCTGTTGTTTGCCTTTGATAAAAGTCAGAAAAGGAAAGAAAAGGAAGGAAGGGGGCGGGGAGGAAGGCCAGGACTGAAGGAGTTCTAGAAAACTCTGTGGTTGGGCACAGAGCAGGCACAAGGGGACGGAGAGCCCGGGTTCTGGGCTGCGGCTGCTCCTTGGACAGTGCCTCCTCGGAGCCCGGCCCACACCGGGCCAGCCGTGGGCCCGAGCCCATCCAGGCTCTTTGGAGCTGGTGCCGGCGATGTGAGGAGGAACCGGGCCCGGCCTGGGGGGAGGGGGAGGGCTCTCGGTCTCCACCCCTCCACCCGCTGCCCACCACCCTGGGCAGCCTCACGGGCCAGCCGGCTGCAGTTTCTGCTGGCCACCAGCTCTCCGACAGCCCTCAGGGCTGGCCTAGTCGGTGCAGAGGCCTGCGCCTCCCTGTGTGAAGATTTCTACTTCCCGTGTGGTCAGAGGTCGCCTGGAGGCCTCCCCCCCGGCGGCCTGCCCGGCTTGGCACTCGGGGGAGCCGCTGCAGGGGGTGGGTACGGAGGAAGTCCACCTCCACGGAATAGGCCGAGTCCTCCGCCTGCCAGGCCCTGCCCGACGGGCTCCGGCCGCCGGCCGGGGGTGGCCCTGGGGGGTCACCGCCAGCCTTGGGGTGCCTTGAGCTGGACTCGGGCCTGGAGGCACCTGTGCTCACCGGGCAGTCCGTCCGCCAGCTCCTCCCCCGCCGGGGCACCGCTAGCCAGTATTGATTTTTTGACATGAGGCAACAGCGTCTTTATCGGCTGAACCCTGGCCCCAGCTAATGGCAGAGCTAGGTCGGCCTGGGAAAGGCGAGCCACGCAGCGGGGGGGGGGGGGGGTCCCAGCTCCTGACCGGGACCGTGGGGGCCTCACTGGGCAGGCCTAGCTCCAACAGAAGGGGCACCCGAGGGACGGGGACAGGGCCCAGGCAGGGCTGGGGGCTGCGCCGGGCCACAGGCCGGCCCCTTTGGAGGCTCGCAGCCCCGTCTCAGAGCAGGCCATGGCGGGAGGCCCGTCTGCCTCACTCCTGTTGGGGTGCAATGTGGTCGTGGGTACCAACACTCTCTCACGGGCATAGCCAAACAGCTGCACCAACAAGAGGGGCCACGGGGTGGGTGGTGGGCCTGAGTCCCCAGCAAGCGATCCTTTGCTGTCCCTCGATGGTGTCTTCCCAAAGGAACTGGAGACCTGCAGACCCCGAAGGCCAGCTTCTCCGAGGGCCGCCCCCTGTGGCGGGGGCAGAGGCCTGGGGCCGGGGTAGAGGACCCTGCCCCGCGGCTGGGCTGGCTGCCCGCACAGACCTTCCCCCACGGGTGGGCTGCTCCTCCAGCCCGGGCGCCCGGCCCTTCCCCGCGTTTCCGGAGGCCCATCCATCTGTCTGACTGCAGCTCAGCGCCCGGGCACTGGCCAGGGCAGCTCTGTCTTTGCTCACTTGCCTCCGGGGCCACCAGCTGCCCTCCGTGCAGGGTCAGCGAGGGCCAGCGCGGCGTCCACCCCTAGGGGGCAGCAGCAGGCCCCAGGCAGGCCAGCCAGTCGCCCTGCAGTGCTAGGGGCACTGTGGCCGTGCAGGGCAGAGAGCTCCTCTCTGCCCTTTGAACACGGCCCCCCTGGGCCACCACACGAAGGCTTGGCCACGTGGGGAGGCTGAGGCCCAGCAGGGCCTCTGGCTGGGCGCCGGGCTCCGCCTGAGGCGTCGGTGAGGAAGGTGGGCTCGCTCCGCATCCCAGCTCGGAAGAGCCACGGGCGGGTCGTGGCGAGTGGACGTCTGCGTCCGGGGTCAGCTAAGTCACAGAGGAGGAGCCATGGGTCCTAGAGGACCCGGTGGCACAGTGATGCCAGAGGAAACCCCCAGAGGAAATGGGGGGGGGGAGGGCTGGGCAGGCCAGAGCCCCGTGGCTCCCCCCGGCTCTGGAGAGAGGGCTGCCAGCTGCTTGGTGGAGCCTCGGTGGGCTGCCCTCCTGCCAGAGGGACGGGGCCCGCGGCCCCCGAGCCTGGGGCGGGCTAGAGAGGATTTTGGCAGAACCACAGAGGGAGGGGTGGGCAGAACGGCAGCCCCACTGGGCGGCCCGCGGGGGTGGAGAGGCCTCACAGGTCCCTGCGCAATGCGTTTCTTGTTTTGGGATCATTTCTGTGGATGTTGTTTTTTAAGAGAAAGGAGAAAGCCCCCTGGTCCTCGCCGCCCAAGGCGCACTGGTGAGTTTTGGGGAATCCCTTCCCAGAGGCCCCCGGTGGATTCCCGCTCAGGCAGCCGGGCCGCGTGGGGTCAGCAGGTCCCACTGCACCCCCTCACGCTGGCCAGCGGGGCCCTGACACTCCGGGGTCTGAGGGATGAGCCGGAGGCCCTGCAGTACCTCTGGGGACCTGAAGGGCCCAGCTGGGGGCGGGCCAATGGGCAGGGCCCCCCCTCGAGACACAATAAGCCCGGCGATAGCATCTGGCTCATCTCAGGCCCCATTCGGCCCTTTCACGCAGGATATGACCAGCCCTCCAGCCGACAGCAGCCCCTTTGTCCCATCTCTGGGGACCGATCTTATCAGCAGCGTCCATGGCCACCGTAATGGAAAAACGCAGCGAGGAAATCAAAAGTTATGCACAGAGATAGAGGAGTAATAAATAAATAAATAAGGAGCCGCAGTGGTCGCAGTGGTCTCAGGGCGGGAGCTCTCAGGAGCTGAACCCCGCCGAACCCAGGGGCCGGAGGGGAGGGCGCCTTCGTGGTCCCGGCTCTGGTGCCCACCTTGGAGGCTGGTGGGGGCAGGAAGCGCTTCAGGATCCTGGTTCCCGTCCCCAGGCCCCGTGCTTTGGACGCCAGAGCCGCTGCTTACTCACGGATCTGGAGTGCCGTCCCTGGGGCTGGGCTGGCCTGAGACAAATGTCACGGTCGGTGACGGGGACAATGCCCCCAAGGCCCAGCACAGGGCCCGGGTTTCCCTCCTGGGGAGAAGGACCGGGAGAGGGGAGGAACAGCCCGACGGGGCCCACCGCCGAAGCCGGCGCCCAGGCCCCGCAGCGGCCCGAGACTTGCGGCCCCCAGGCGCCCGCCCTGCCCCGTCCCCACTCCACAGACGAGGAGTCAGAGCCTGGCGTGCCGGGGCGGCCGACCGGCGACAGGGCACTGCCAGGATGGGGACAGTCCTGGCACCAACTGCGGCTGTGCCCGCCGGGCGCCAGCCGGGCACCCTGGATCCCCCAGACAGGTCTGTGCCCGCCGCAGCGAGGCGACGGCGGGCTCCGAGGGGGGCCGTGGGGCCCCCGGCCGCGGGGCCGGGCCCAGGAGGGACGCCGGGGACCCGGCCGCGGAGGCGCCCTCCCCGCCGCCGCCGGGGCCGGCCGAGGGGCCACGGGCGGGGCAGGAAGCCGGCGGGAGGGCGGGGCAGGAAGCAGGCTGGATTGGGGCTTGTGGCCGAGATAGGCTGCCCCGGTGGCAGATACGGCACCCGGAAGGGGCTGAGGTCAGCCGGCCACGGGCAGCCGGCGGGCGCCCCTCCGCCTCGCTCCCCGCCGCCCGCGCCCCACTCACGGGGCGCCCCTGAGCGCCCTCCGCGGCCCGTGCCAGCGCCCGCCTGCTCCCTGCCTCAGTCTCCCCGTCTGCAGCTGCGGCTCCACGGGCTCCACGGGCTCCGGGCCTCACGGCAGCCCTGCCGGGCTCCGGGGCGTCGCCCCCCCCCCCCCCCACCGCTGCTCACCAGCCGCCCGGGGCCGGGGATGAACCCCACGCCCGCCCCGCACGCCCGCGGGGCCACCTCCCCCGCCGGCCCTGCCCTGCGTGCCAGGCCGGACTTCCCGGGCTCACCGCCATGGGCCACCCTCACCCCCCCACCCCTGCACGCACTTCTAGAAACTTCCCGGGCTCACCGCCATGGGCCACCCTCCCTCCCGACCCCTGCACACGCTTCTAGAAACTTCCTGGGCTCACCGCCATGGGCCACCCTCACCCCCCCACCCCTGCACACGCTTCTAGAAACTTCCCGACCTCACCGCCATGGGCCACCCTCCCTACCCACCCCTGCACACGCTTCTAGAAACTTCCCGGGCTCACCGCATGGGCCACCCTCCCTACCCACCCCTGCACGCGCTTCTAGAAACTTCCTGGGCTCACCGCCATGGGCCACCCTCCCCCCCACCCCTGCACACGCTTCTAGAAACTTCCCGGGCCTCACTGCCATGGGCCACCCTCCCTACCCACCCCTGCACACACTTCTAGAAACTTCCCGGGCTCACAGCCATGGCCACCCTCGCCCCCACTGCCCACCCCCTGGACTTCTAGAAACTTCCCGGGCTCACCGCCATGGGCCACCCTCCGTACCAACCCCTGCACGCGCTTCTAGAAACTTCCTGGGCTCACCGCCATGGGCCACCCTCCCCCCCACCCCTGCACACGCTTCTAGAAACTTCCCGGGTTCACTGCATGGGCCACCCTCCCCCCCCCCCGCACACGCTTCTAGAAACTTCCCGGGCTCACTGCCATGGGCCACCCTCACCCCCCCACCCCTGCACGCACTTCTAGAAACTTCCCGGGCTCACCGCCATGGGCCACCCTCCCCCCCACCCCTGCACACGCTTCTAGAAACTTCCTGGGCTCACGGCCATGGGCCACCCTTGCCCTGACCACCTGCCCCATGGACTTCTAGAAACTTCCCGGGCTCACCGCCATGGGCCACCTCTCCTCCCCCCGCCCCCCCCACACTTTGGGAGCACCACATACACCATGCGGTCACTCCAGGGGGCAGCGTCGGGCCCTGCAGCCCCCCAGCATCTGCAGGAGGGTGGGCACCGTGTTTAGCAAGTGAAGGGGGTGAGAGGAGAGGGGTGCTCCATAGGATGAGAGGAGGGGAGGGAGCTGTGGGGGGAGACCTCTGCGTGGGCGGGGGGAGGGAGTCCACTGCGTGGGCAGGGGGAGGGGAGTCCATTGCGTGGGCGGGGGGAGGGGAGTCCACTGCGTGGGCTGGGGGAGGGAAGTCCACTGCGTGGGCAGGGGGAGGGGAGTCCATTGCGTGGGCCGGGGGGAGGGGAGTCCATTGCGTGGGCCGGGGGGAGGGGAGTCCATTGCGTGGGCGGGGGGAGGGGAGGCCGGGTGGGCGGGGGGAGGGGAGTCCATTGCGTGGGCGGGGGGAGGGGATGCCGGGTGGGCGGGGGGGAGGGGAGTCCATTGCGTGGGCCGGGGGGAGGGGAGGCCGGGTGGGCCGGGGGAGGGGAGTCCACTGCGTGGGCTGGGGGAGGGGAGGCCATTGCGTGGGCCGGGGGGAGGGAGGGCCGGGTGGGCCGGGGGGAGGGGAGTCCGCTGCGTGGCGGGGGTGCCGATGGCTTGCAGTGCTGTTGGTTGGGGAGCTGCCCGTCTCCCGCGGTCTCTGCAGGCCGGGGCCTGGGTGCAGGCAAAGGCGGAGGGTCCAGGGCGGTGCTGCCTGGGAGGTGGCCTTCCTGAAGCCAGGGCCCTGTGGGGTGCATGGTGGCCCCTCGGCACAGACAGAGCTCCTACCTGTCAGCCAGCTGCCTGACCAAAGCCTGTGCCTGAACCCCATCTCCAAGACCGCCCCCGGCCGCCAGCCCCCTGGGCCGCCAGCCCCTTGGGCCCCCATCCCTCCGGGCCCCCAGCCCCCCGGGGCCCCAGCCCCCCGGGCCCCCAGCCCCCCGGGCCCCCAGGCCGGGCCCCCTGGCTCTGAGGCCCCCTCTGACCTTGGCCCCTGCCAGCCCCGGCAGCGAGGCTCGGCCTTGGCCTCTGCTGTGCCCTGCCCCACCCACTGTCCTCGCTCACCTCGCCCCCCACCACCCGGGTCCTCGCCCTGGCGCTGGCCCAGCTCTGACGGGCCTGGTCACGTGGACTCTGTCTGCGGCCCTCGGCCTCTCACGAAGTGGGGGCTCTGGGAGCTGGCCGCCCTCCCCCTCCCCTCCCCCGGGCCGGAGACCCACCTCACACTCCGGGCAGAGCGCCCGCCTTTCCCGCTCCCGTGGGACCCAGTGACACCGGGGGAGGACGGAGAGGAGCGGGCCAGGTGGGCCTTCTGTCCCTTCCCGTGTGGCGGGGAGGGGGGCAGCGGGGTTAGGCCCCCAGGTTCTGAGGGGCCTCACCGAGGGGCTTGGAGCTGGGGGACATCACGGGAGGGGGGCTCCCGAGCCAGCTGCCGGGCCGCTCTCCGAGCTGACCCCAGGCTGACCCCCGCCGTCCAACCTGCGCCCCTCCCCTGCCTGATAATCTAAGACAAATAGCCTATCGCCGCTGCGCCAGCCCCGCGGTGATAACGCCGAATAGCTGGGATGATTCTCCCACCACAGGCCGGCCGGCGGGGACGGGAGTGCGGGGACCGCGGCCGGCGGCCATCTGCCCGGCCGTCCATCGGGCCTGAGATGAGGGGGGCGGCGCGGCCCGACGGCCACCCCGCTGCCCTCGCTAACCCTCGGTGGAGGGACAAGCGCGGGGCTTCCGGCAGGGAAGAGTGGACGGCCTCCGGAGGCCCTGGACCGCTCTCTGAAGACGGCCGGTCCACCCCCCTCCCTGCCAGCCCTCCCTCGACAGCCGAGGATTCGGGCTGCGGTGTTGCTGGGCGGCAGAGGGCTGGCCTGGCTGGCACAGGCACCAACAGCCACAGAACCCCCACACGAAGACATGGAGGCCTTTTCTCACGGTTCTAAGCCCTGAGCCCAAACCCTGAGGCCCTGGCCTGACTCCCCATGCCCACCCCGGGCCCCCCGAAGCTCCGGGCCCTTTGCCCATGCCAGCTGCTTGCCTGACCAACACAACCCGCTCCAGCGTGTCCTGAGCCTTGGCCGAGCTGGGGTGGGGTTCTCTAGTGTGGTGCTGACCTTCCTCTCTCACACCTGACCTTGACCTTTGGGCAGTGAGCCGGCGGTGTCTGCCCGGGGACACAGCCGCCTCCTATCCCTGCCTCCAGGTCTGGGGCGGGCTGCTGGGCTCGGTCAACAGTGGCTCTAGGACAGTCCTAGGCCCCAAGTCGCCCCCAGTGCACAAGATGGACACCTCTCTGTCCCTTTCTCCCCACCCTCTGCGCCCCTCCCCGCCTGAGCTGGGCCACCAGGGCCCTACACCCCCGATCTTCTGCACCCCTCCCGTCCTGAGCTGGGCCACCAGGGCCCTACACCCCGATCTTCTGCGCCCCTCCTGTCCTGAGCTGGGCCACCAGGGCCCTACACCCCAATCTTCTGCACCCCTCCTCGTCTGAGCTGGGCCACCAGGGCCCTACGCCCCAATCTTCTGCGCCCCTCCTGTCCTGAGCTGGGCCACCAGGGCCCTATGCCCCAATCTTCTGCGCCCCTCCTGTCCTGAGCTGGGCCACCAGGGCCCTATGCCCCAATCTTCTGCACCCCTCCCCGTCTGAGCTGGGCCACCAGGGTCCTACGCCCCAATCTTCTGCACCCCTCCTGTCCTGAGCTGGGCCACCAGGGCCCTACGCCCCAATCTTCTGCACCCCTCCTCGTCTGAGCTGGGCCACCAGGGCCCTACGCCCCAATCTTCTGCGCCCCTCCTGTCCTGAGCTGGGCCACCAGGCCCTACGCCCCGATCTTCTGTGCCCCTCCTGTCCTGAGCTGGGCCACCAGGGCAGGCCTCCTCAGCTGGACTGCAGGAGGCTGGGTCCTCTGTTCAGCTGTGGACGGCGCAGACGCCGCCCTTGGGTCCTCGAGCAGAGCTGGGTTTGGGCCTGGGCTCCCGCCTCTGAGGCTAGCTCAGTAGCTCGCGTGGGAAACAGCAGGACTTGAGCGTGGAGCCCCAGCAGCCGACAAAGCATAAGGCTCTTGGGGCTGGGAATACGGCCTAGTGGCAGAGTGCTTGCCTCGTGTACATGAGGCCCTGGGTTCGATTCCCCAGCACCACATATATGGAAAACGGCCAGAAGTGGCGCTGTGGCTCAAGTGGCAGAGTGCTAGCCTTGAGCAAGAAGAAGCAGGGACAGTGCTCAGGCCCTGAGTCCAAGGCCCAGGACTGGCCAACAAACAAACAAACCCCCAAAGCATAAGGCTCTTCACCATGAGAGCGAACCCCACTGAGCATCTCTCCATCTTCTAGAGCTGTGGGCGCACGGAGATGATGTGGAGTCAGAGCCACAGCCACTCGTACGCCCCAGGACTGCACCCCAGGACTGCTGCTCACAGGGCCTCGCGCGGCCAGGCCTTCCTCGCAATACAGCACGGGTCCAAGGCTCCCGAGGGTCCTAGCAGGCCGGGGCTGAGGGGCTTCCTCTACCTGCTGCAAGGGGCTTCCTGGTGGACTCATGGCCACCCGCCCTGGGCTTGAACCTCCACACATAGGGCCGCCTTTCTGCACCCACTGTTGAGCTGAGAAGGGGCAGTGGGTGGGCGGGGGGAGGGGGCAGTGGGGTGGGCGGGGGAGGAACTTCAGACCAGAGATCACAGAACTGATGGAGGGGCTGGGGATAGGGCCTAGTGTCAAGAGTGCTTGCCTCGTATACATGAAGCCCTGGGTTCGATTCCCCAGCACCACATATACAGAAAACGCTGTGGCTCAAGTGGCCGAGTGCTAGCCTTGAGCAAGAAGCCAGGGACAGTGCTCAGGCCCTGAGTTCAAGGCCCAGGACTGGCAAAAAAAAAAAAAAGAACTGATGGGAGCAGTGGAGGGCAGAGGCTCAGAGAGATCAGCAGGAGTGGAGCTGGGGCTGGGGGGTGAAGATGGGGGTGAAGATGGGGTTCAGGGCTGGGGCTGGGGGGTGGGGGATGGGGCTGGTGGGTGAAGATGGGGTGCAGGGATGGCGATGGGGATGGGTGTGAGGATGGGGTTCAGGGCTCGTGATGGGGGGGAGGATGGGGTTCAGGAATTGGGATGGGTGTGAGGATGGGGTTCAGGGCTGGGGATGGGTGTGAGGATGGGGTTCAGGGCTGGGGTTGAGGGGTCAGGACTGGGGATGGGTGTTAGGATGGGTTCAGGGCTGGGGATGGGTGTGAGGATGGGGTACAGGGCTGGGGATGGGATGTGAGTAAGGGATTCAGGGCTTGGGATTATGGGTGAGGAAGGGGTTCAGGGCTGGGGATGTGGGGTCAGGATGGGGTTCAGGGCTGGGGATGAGGAGTCAGGATGGGGTTCAGGGCTGCGGCTGGGGGTGAAGATGGGGTACAGGCTGGAGATGTGTGTGAGGATGGGGTACAGGGCTAGGATGGGTGTGAGGATGGGTACAGGGTGGGGTACAGGGCTGGGGATCGTTATGAGGATGGGGTTCAGGGCTGGGACTGAGGTGTGAAGATGGGGTACAGGGCTGGAGATGTGTGTGAGGATGGGTACAGGGCTGGGATGGGATGTGAGTATGGGATTCAGGTTTGGGATTATGGGTGAGGATGGGGTTCAGGGCTGGGGATGTGGGGTCAGGATGGGGTTCAGGGCTGTGATGGGGGTCAGGATGGGTTCAGGAATTGGGATGGGTGTGAGGATGGGGTACAGGGCTGGGGATGGGTGTGAGGATGGGGTTCAGGGCTGGGGCTGGGGGGTGAAAGATGGGGTACAGGGCTGGGATGTGTGTGAGGATGGGGTACAGGGCTGGGATGTTTGTGAGGATGGGTACAGGGCTGGGGATCGGTATGAGGATGGGGTACAGGGCTGGGGATGGGTGTGAGGATGGGGTACAGGGCTGGGATGGGTGTGAGGATGGGGTACAGGGCTGGGGATGTGGTGTGAGGATGGGGTACAGGGCTGGGATGTGGTGTGAGGATGGGGTACAGGGCTGGGATGGGCTGGCTCTGGAGGATGGAAAGTAGCTCAACCCCGCTGTGTCCCTGGCTACCAGGCTGGCCGCTCACCAGACTGGCCACTGCCTTTTGGCCACCAACCCCAGGGGGGTCTGACGCCCCATCGCCCGCTCGGGCCGCTCAGGAGATAAGAGCCGCCGGCCTCCGCTTCCCGCCGGGCGATAAGGGCGGGCTGCGCGGGGCCTGATAGGCGGTGGCCACCGCGGCGGTTGGCCAGTGGCCACGTATCGGCCCATCGCTGCCCGCTGCACAGACCTTCCTATCTGTGGGTACCGATAGGGCCCCTCCTCACCCCAGGATGCAAATAGCACAGGAAGCGGTGGGGCGCCGCAGCCCCAGACCACGGCCACCGCCCTGCAGGGCCCGGCTCCTCCCGGGCTGGGGTGGGAGGTCCGGCTCCGACACCAGAGGGCTTCGCTGCCCGAGATGAGGCTGGCTCCGTGCACGCAGGTGGCAAGGGTGATGGCCCGCGTTGATCTGTAAGAGCCCCAGCCGGCGCCCAGACTCACCCCTGCAGGCTGGGGCCCCTCTGCCAACACCCAGACTCACCCCTGCAGGCTGGGGCCCCTCTGCCAACGCCGACTCACCCCTGCAGGCTGGGGCCCCTCTGCCAGGACCCAGACTCACCCCTGCAGGCTGGGGCCCCTCTGCCAACGCTGACTCACCCCTGCAGGCTGGGGCCCCTCTGCCAACACCCAGACTCACCCCTGCAGGCTGGGGCCCCTCTGCCAGCACCCAGACTCACCCCTGCAGGCTGGGGCCCCTCTGCCAACGCCGACTCACCCCTGCAGGCTGGGGCCCCTCTGCCAGCACCCAGACTCACCCCTGCAGGCTGGGGCCCCTCTGCCAGCGCCCAGACTCACCCCTGCAGGCTGGGGCCCCTCTGCCAACGCCGACTCACCCCTGCAGGCTGGGGCCCCTCTGCCAGGACCCAGACTCACCCCTGCAGGCTGGGGCCCCTCTGCCAGGACCTGGACGCACCCCTGCAAGATGGGACCCCAGCTGGCACCCACTCTCAGCCCTGCTCCAGCGAGGCAGGCCGGGGCCTCGTCCACACGGGTGCTGACATTGCGCTGCTCTCCTAGGGCTGCGGAGTCCACTCTGCTGTGTGCCTGGCTAAGGGTGCAGGCACGGTGCTCTCACTAACACTTCCCCCAGCCGAAACCCAGCCTGTGAACCTCGGCTGAGGGCCCGGGGGCCTGGGCTTCAGCAACGCCCACCACAGCCCACCCACTCCCAGATCCTGCTGGGAAAGTAAAAGCACAGAGCTGATTCAGCCACTCAGTGTGCACACACCGCCCTGTGCTGTCCCTCAGTAAGTGTGCACACACCGCCCTGTGCTGTCCCACAGTTAAGTGTGCACACACAGCCCGTCCTGTCCCACAGTTAAGTGTGCACACACAGCCCGTCCTGTCCCACAGTGTGCACACACAGCCCGTCCTGTCCCGCAGCCATGCCTGCCTGGCTGTGACAGCGGGGACACACCTGGTCGGGGCTAGAGGCAAGGAGGGAGGCTGCGGAGTGCTCCGTGCTGCAGGCCGCAGGTGCACCCCCCAATCTTACACCCTTCTCGGTGGGACGGGCTGTGTGGCCCTTGCGTTCCACGTTACGGGGTCTCTGTGCGGACGGTTACCTGCCGTGTTAAGTGAGAGACCCCAGGTCCACTTGCTCTGGAGACATCCACCTATCCGATTACCTGCTGGTCCCCGGGGCTCCCCAGAGGAAGGCAGGGCGCCCCTGCTCCTCCGCAAAGCCTTCCCCCACCCGTCGGCAAGGCCGGGCTTCCCACCCGCCGCTCCCCGCGCGGGGGCCCCGGGAGGTGGGCTTGCCTCCACGCGGCAGGTACTCCGCGCGTGCTCTGCTGTGCATCCACCCCTGCCTGGCACCGCGCGGCGGGCCCGAGAGCCCCAGCACCCGGCCCCCCACGCATGGCCAGCGGTGCTGCCTGGCCAGTGTCTGACCCGAGTCCTCCTGTGGACGGGCCTGGCACCGAGCCATGGGCACTGCCCTGCTGCCGGAGGGGCTCGGGACGGGCGGCTCCGGACACGCCCTCCAGGCCCCTCTGGGCACGTGGCCAGCACCAGGCTCTCCACCTCGAGCCAGACGAGGCCCGGCCGCCCGGGAATCCTCCAGCGATTCTGCCTGGACCCCGCCCCGGGCACAGGCACCCTAGTGACCGTCGCTGGCCACTCAACGGGCCTGGGCCGGCCAGCCTCCAAGGACCAGAAGGCAGGGCGGCCCAGAAGTCTGCACCGCCCGCCCGCCCGGTTACCTGGTCCCCTCCAGGGACTGGCTGCGGCCGCCTCCTCTTCCTCCTCCTCCTGGGGTCTCGAGTCTGGCTCCTGTTCCTCCATCTCCTCAGAACTTCCTGGGGGCGTGGGGGGTGCCGCCCCTGGGGATGGACTCACCTCTGCAGAGAGGAAAAGACCATCACACACTGCTGATTGGGGGGAAGCTGAGGCCGGGGTGAGCAGGGCCCCGGGTCACCGCCCTTCGGGCTGGCTCTGACCAGAGGCGTAGGAGGACACCCCGGCGTCCCCCTCGAGCCCCTCGGCCCCGGGAAACCGTCGTGTGGTGACCGTCCCTAGCCAGGTGCCCCACCCGTGGCCTGCCCGGCTCCGGCTCGCGGGCTCCATGGCGGCGGGGCCCCTCTGCCGGGCAGGCCCCGCACCCAATTCCAGCCCAAAGGGCATATTTGCCTTCCGAGCAGCGCTGATAACCACCACGGCCCCCGATCGATGCGCTCCCGTAGAGCCCCCGGTGACGTCACACGCCGGCAGGTTATTAATACCCCAGATAAGGCCGTGATTAACATCAAATAAATCAATCACACGGTATAAAAGTCCTATTATTTTTGGCTATAAATCAAAGTGGCTGGCATCTGAGCTCCAGCCACCGCAGCGAGCCGCGCCGGACCCGGCTGAACGCAGACGGCGCTGCGCGGCCGCCTTATCGCGCCATCGCGGGGCTATCGCCGTGCCAGGTGCAGCCCTGGCTGTTTTTCCAGCTCATTCCCCGGCCCCACCTGCCCCCGGCGCAGCCCCAGCTCCCAAATCAGATAAAGGGCCCGGCACCCAGAGGAGCCGGCGGGGCAAAGTCCACCCCCAGCCTGCCACTCGCCCTTTGGCAGCTCTGGCCTGCCCCGGCCCCTCCGCGAGCCCGGCTCCTAATCGTGTCGATGGTGAGGGAGATAACCCCAGCCGGCCCCCGCGCGCCGCGCACCTGGCTCTGCTCACGGCCACCCACGTGACAGCCACGGTGGCCACAGGCGCGGACGCCAGGCCCGGAGACCGTGGGGAAGCCCCACCTGGACCCCTGGGCACTGTGACAGTGACAACGAACAACACACCGGGCCCGGGGACAGGCCAGCCCCGCCCACCCGCTGTCCAGGCAGGGGCTCGATGCCGGGAAAGGGAGAGGCCGGCAGCTCGGGCTGGGGACAGAGCAGGGGGGCTCCACGCCGGCCGCTAGTCCGGGGGGGGGTGCTGGGGGCAGAGCCACGCCCCAGACCAGGGCTGTCCACATCTGCTCCCCGCTGTCCCCTCCGTCCTCCCCGCTGTCCCCCTCCGTCCTCCCCACTGCCCCCTCCATCCTCCCCGCCGGCCCCCTCCGTCCTCCCCTCTGTCCCCCTCTGTCCTTCCCACTGTCCCCCTCCATCCTCCCCACTGGTCCCCTCCGTCCCCCTCCGTCCTCCCCGCTGTCCCCCCTCCGTCCTCCCCGCTGTCCCCCTCCGTCCTCCCCGCTGTCCCCCTCCGTCCTCCCCGATGTCCCTCTGTCCTCCCCACCGTCCCCCTCTGTCCTCCCCACCGTCCCCCTCTGTCCTCCCCACTGTCCCCCTCCGTCCTCCCCGCCGGTCCCCTCCATCCCCCTCCGTCCTCCCCGCCGTCCCCCTCTTGTCCTCCCCACTGTCCCCCTCCATCCTCCCCACTGTCCCCCTCCGTCCTCCCCACTGTCCCCCTCCGTCCTCCCCGCCGTCCCCCTCCGTCCTCCCCGCTGTCCCCCTCCGTCCTCCCCCGATGTCCCCCTGTCCTCCCCACTGTCCCCCTCTGTCCTCCCCACTGTCCCCCTTCTGTCCTCCCACTGTCCCCCTCTGTCCTCCCCGATGTCCCCCTCCGTCCTCCCCTCTGTCCTCCCCTCTGTCCCTCTGTCCTCCCCTCCGTCCCCCTCCATCCTCCCCACTGTCCCCCTCCGTCCTCCCCTCTGTCCTCCCCGCTGTCCACGCTCCTTCCTCTCCACTTGCCCCCCCCATCCTCTCCTCTCTCTGTCCACTCTATCTCCCCCTGCGCCCCTCCGTGCCCCTGCAGGGCCTTCCCTGGTGCCCCTGTGTCACAGAAGGAACTCTCCATGCCCTCAGGGCTTGGGCGCAAGGCCACCGTCCCCTCCCCTGCCCTGGGGGGCCATGTCGCCGGCTCAGCACCTTGGACACACGTGGACACAGCGTCTGTGGCCTGTCAGGTGCTGGCCGGGGTCATTCAGGCTGGGCGCTGAGGTCGTGGGCGCCGGACAGGCACCTGCGGCTGCAGGCCACCCGGGACCGCTGCGGGCCCTCGGGGACTCTGGCCTCCTCTGGAGCCCAGGGCAGAAGCTGGCCCCTGCCCCTGTCGCCCCAGGAGAACTCGGGGTCTCTGGGAGTGTCTGAGGCCTCAAGGCCCCCTCCCCCCCAGGGCTCCCGGGCTCCCGAGGGTGGGGTCTCCCTCCAAGGCGCGTGCAGGGCAGCACCCGGCGACGAGAGGTGAGCACCAGGTCTAAGAACACTGCCGGAGTGAAGCTGAGTCTAGACCCGGGTCAGAGCCCTACTCAGACAGGCAGGGGCCGGGGGACCCCGAGGAGACCCCGCCTCCCTGGGCCGCCTCCGTGGGTGCACCGTGGGGGGTGGCGGGAGGAGCTCCCAGGCGCACGCCTGGGTGTGCAGGGCCAGGCCCCCGTGTGAGCGAGCCACAGCTCGCACCTCAGGGTGGACCGGGGCTGGTGTTGCTCAGTGGGCCCTTGGGACTCCCCAGGGCCTCGGAGGCCCCCCGGGGCAGGCCCCCCACCCCCACCGGGGCTCCGCACTCACCGGCTCGGGAAGGGCTCGGGGGCTCGGCCTCCCTGGCGGCCTTGGGCTCCGCCGCCGTGGCCTCCTTGTCCGTGGGGCCGCTGTCGGTGGCCAGGGTCTCCTCGGCCATCTCCATGTCTCCAAGGGAACCTGTGGACAGGAGCCCGGGCGCTTGTGAGGCTCCGGCAGAGCCTGGCCCCCCCGGTGCCCTGGCCTGGACTCAGCGCTGGAGTCCGGGGTGAAGCAGGCAGCCAGGCAGGGGCAGGAGCCGCCACCCACCGGGGCCAGAGCCCCGCGAGCCCTACCCCCCGGCCGGCAGCCCTTCCGCGGGCCTGGGGCTGCCAGGCCCCCTCCTCGCTCTCTGATCCCGGCCGGCTGGGCGGCTCACCGTTGCCCCCGGGGTCTCCCCGCCAGCCCACCCACAGCTGAAGGCGTCGGGCCCCCTGGGGACCCTTCTGGGATGGGAGCTGCAGTGCCCCCCCTCCCCCCCCCACTATACACCTGCCTGGGCCCTACAGGGGACCCCAGTGCTCCTGCTCCCATCGCGTCGCCACGAGCGGTGCCAGGGCCCACCGACGGGTGTGGAAAGATGGGCTGGGATGACCCAGGGCCAGAAGCCCTCCTGAGAGAAGATGGCGGATGGGGGCAAGTGTGAGGTGTCCCCAGCACCCCGGGGCCACTCGCCTCCTGCCGTCACGCCACGGCACAGTGCTGAGAGCGGGGCCTGAGAGCGGGCTTGGGCCTTGGACCGCCCTGGGCGCCTGGCTGGCACACCGCGCGCACCCTGGCCGCGGAGGACGGGGCTCGTGTGGGCGTGGGGCCCGCTCCGACGCACGGGGTGGGCCACCGGGGGGCCCGGTGCGGGGTGCTCCGTGGACAGACGTCCCTCCCCGGCCCTGCCACAGCCCCCCGCGAGCCCCGGGCGAGCCAGGGTCCTCCGCTTACTGGAGAACAAAGGCCCGCGCCGCACAGGGCTGCGCCGACGCGCGTGGAGAGAGAGGCCGCCAGGCTGCGTGTCGATGCATTCTAATGCTGCTAATTTCAGTTCCAGCACAATTAAAACAGCGCTGATAATGCAGGCGACAACCGCCCGCCCCGGTGGAGCCGGCCCCGGGCCACCCTGGCTTCCCGGGCAAACGCGCCCATCCCCATGGCGCCTGGGCTAGCGCCGGCCTCTCGGGACGCCCCCGACGGGGACCCCGGGGCAGGGGCCGAGCGGACCAGCGGGGGAGGCAGGCCCACGGGATCCTACCCTGAAGAGTGAGTGGCCCCGCGGCTCGGGCGAGGCCCCGGTCACGGCCGCGTCGTGGTCGGCTTGACGGAGGTCCAGCCTCCGGCCTGCGGAGGACGCAGAGGCCACGTGGAACGGCAGCAAGCTGCAGACCCCAGCGGCCTCACGGAGCCCCCGCTCCTACCCCGGGCCTCTGACCGGCGGGCACGGGGTCGGAGGTCGGAGGCCGGTGCCAGGCACCTGCCCGGGGCAGCCAAGGGCCACCCGGCGGCGCTCAGAGCCCGGGCAGTGCCGGGCGCGGCCCCGCGGTTATCGCGAGGAGCAGGCGCCCCGGGGCCCATCCGTCTCCGCTCATTAAGCCGGACGCAGGGATGGAAATGAAAACATAATAGCTATTTGATTGGGGGTGAGATATTTTGCATATTGGCTCAGCACTGATAGTGGAATTTCATCAACTCCCCTTTTCATGCTTTAAACTGAATTACGGAGACAGGCTGCGGGGCGGGCGGCCCCCTCTCCCTTCCAGTCCCTCCCGGCCTGGATGGACCACCTCACCGGAGCCCCTGGGGCCGGGGCAGGGCCCGGGGCCAGGCTGGAAAGCAGCCCGGGGCTCCTGGTGCCGTGGTGAGTGCGGGGGGCGGGGCGGAGGAGACGGGGTGAGGGCAGCTCTCCCTCCGCCAGCCCCAGCTCACCTGAGCATGCCTGGCACGGGGCTCCTCCCTCGGGCCCCTCCGGAGCAGGGGGGAGGCCCCCGGCCCCCCGCTTGGCCTCGATCCACGTCCCCCTCCTCGCACACAGCCCGGGCCGTGCCCCTGGCAGTGACCAGCTCCGCCCCGGCGAGGCCGAGGGGCGGCTGACCGGGCCGGGCAGCCGCGGGGGGGGACAGCACACGCGCCCAGGCCGGGAGGCGCAGCGCGGCCACCCAGGGAAACGCCTGGGGGGCGGGGGGGGGAGACGGGCAATGGGATGCCCCTGCCCTCCTCCACGGGGTGGGGGCCCCGGGGGCCATGAGCGGGACACCTGCAGGCTTGGTGTGCTTAAGGCCCAAGGCCCCGACCAGCCCATACCAACCGGAGGGAAACTGAGGCAGGGTCACCACAACGCGGTGGCCCTGGGCGTCACCGGGGCCTCTCAGCGACTCACGCTCTACCCAGGGTTCTGCGCAGCCGCTCCCTGGAGGCCCTGCAGAGGTCCCCAGGCCTGCCACCCTCCCGCCACAGGACCCTGCTCGGAGCAAGGCCACCACCTCCACCCACCACACGGACTTCAGCCCCTGCTGCCCACCCACCAGCGTGGGCCCTTCCCCCCCGCCTCCCCACCAGCGTCACCCGCTCACCGCAGCCTGTCAGACCCAGATCCGGCCCATCCCAAGAGATGAGCACAGGCAGGCTGGGCGGTCTCCCAGGCAGAGCCACCCGGGGGCACACCGGGGTGCCGCAGGGGCCCGTAGGGGGCTCCCGCCAGGGTGACTACGGAAGAGGCCGCTGGAGGGATGCGGGGCGCTTCCCGTCGGACCTCCGGGGTCCCTAAGGGTAACGGCAAGCTGGGCCCTGCCTGAGCGCAGCCCTCTGGGCCTGCCACCCGTTCCAGGACTCCTCCCCTCTGCACGTGGGCCGTGCGCCGGGCTCTCCTCTCCGTCTGCCCGCACTTGTCCCTTGGTGGGACGCACGCTGGGCACTGGAAGGCTCGGGGGCCCGGGCCCCCCTCCGTGCGGGTCATCCCCGCCCAGGCTGGGGCGCTGGCTGCGAGCCCCGGGGCTCGGTGCCCCTGTGGGGGCGTGCGGCCTGGGAGGGACCACGGGGCCGGCTCCGGTCCCCGGGGCCAGTCAGCCCGGGCCTCGGGTGGTCTAGCGGTCCCGGGCGGGGGTGGCGCGCAGTGGGCGGGGCCACTGGGAAGGACCGGCTTCCAGAACCCCGGAGACACACTTCAGACGCAGGGACACTCGGCCCGGGCCACACACAGGGCCAGATGGCCCTTGCACACCAGAACACGCCCCGGCAGCCAAGCTGGACGCTGCGAAGACGTCCAGGGGAATCTCAGTCCCCGTCACGGCAACCGCGCTGCCCTGCGGGTCCCCAGCTGTCCCAGAACCTGCCGAGGGCGCCCCTTCTCCTCCCCCAGACACCCTCCTGGCGCAGAGGCGGCCTGCAGCGGCTGAGTAGACCCCAGGGAGCTTGCCGCCGGGGCTTTGGCCACACTGCACTCCCGGATGTCCGCGGTTCAAGTCTGAGCGGCCCCGGGAAGCCCGCGGTGAGCCCGGGCACCGCAGGCGGCTCCGGGCAGGCGCTGGGGCCTCGGCCTCGGGGGCTCTGCCGTCAGGTGGTCTGCTCTTAACCCCGCGGTCCTGGGCACTGAACTTGGGGCCTCTCATGTGTTACGCAAGGGCTCTGCCAGCCACCGAGCCACGTGTCTAGCCCCTCCTCTCGGTGGTGACTTTAGAGGCTGGGTCTCACCCTATGCTCTGGCCGATCTGAGCTTCCCAGTCATGCCTCCACGTCACTAAAGGTGAGAGGCACAGGGCACTACGCAGCCCCTGGGGACCCCCGGCAACTGGGCTCCCACCACACCCAGACAGTGGTTGAGATGGGGTCTCAAGAACGTTTTCCCCAAGCTGGCTTCAAACCACAGTCCTGCAATATCCACCTCCCCAGGAGCTAGACTTACAGGCTTTAGTCACCATGCTCAGGCAAACATAGGGGGTGTGTGTGTGTGTGTGTGTGTGTGTGTGTGTGTGTGTGTGTGCACTGAGACTGAACAGGGCCTCATGATCTCACTTGGCTTTCACTCAAGGCTGGTGCTCTACCACTTGAGCCACGCCTCTACTTCCAGCTTTTTGCTGGTTAGAGCCGAGTCTCACAGATTTTTGTCCTCAGACTGGCTTCCAGCAGTGATCCTCAGATCTCAGCCTCCAGAGTAGCCGGGATTATAGGCATGAGCCACTCTGCTCGGCTACTCTAACCTCTTAAAAACGTTCCTGACCTGGTGTTACCCATTTCCAGGCAGGGAAAGTGAGGCTCGTGCCACGGAGGCCCGTCCGTATCCTCTGTCCTGCTTGGTTCTGACCAGGTCCTCGGGAGCCTTGTCCACACCTGGTCCTGGCTCTCAGCAGAGCAGGGCCCGGGGCCCTCGGGCTCGAGGCTCTGCCTCTCCCCTTCCGGGCCTGGTCCCCACCCCCCCTCGCCCCCTCCGCCGGCGCCTCCTCTCCACGCATGTCTCATCTCCCGTCCACTCCCATGTCACCTCTGCTCATCTTCCTGTGTCGGTCCCCGGGGCCAGGGTGTCCCTCTGTCACGCGTCCGTTATGGACTGTGGGGGAGAGGCCGTGGCCCTCCGTGCCTGCCAAGGCCCACACCAGCACAGTCCTGCAGGGAGGGCATGCCAGGGGGACCCAGGGGACCCTGAGGCGGGTGGCGGTTATAGCAGCCTGAGGCTGCTCATGTCGCTGTTTGGAGCAGCACACACCCAGGCCTCTCTCCTCTCCCTGGTGACGGGTGTCAGAGGCCAGCGGCTGCGAAGAGGGCTTGGGTGGCTCTGGGGGGCCGAGCCGCCCCAGGCAACCCCTCTCCTGCCGTGGGACAGGAGTAGCCAGGCTCCCAGAGGAGAGGACACTGGGGTGTGCAGGGAGGGACACAGAGCCCAGCACCATGGAGGTGGGGACCAGGCCACGGGGGGGGGGGCATCTGGGAGGAGGGGGCATGTCGGCTGTGGCTGACTTGGAGTCCTGAGAGGGCAGCAGAGGCCCAGGCGAGGCAGGAGGCCCAAGGCGGGACGGGGCTGTGCGGGGCGGGGTGTGTGTGTGGGGGGGACCCCGTGTAGAGTGTTGGGTGCTGAGTCTGGCTGGACCACACCATGCGTGCAGAACAGGTCTGCCTGGGGTACGGTGCTGGAGCCAGCAGGCCTGCGGAGCCTGGGGTGGGCCTGGGCGGGGCGCTGGGCTCCGCCCTCGGGGGTCCCACGGCCTCCGGGCCGCGTCCAGCTCGGGGCTCAGTGCCTTGGCCTCCCCAAGGATCGCCTCCCCGCCCTGCGCCCACCCCGCCGGGGCCAGAGCCAGCGGGCTGGTCCCCCACCCGGCCTGTCCCCAGGGGCAGGGGCCCAGGTGGGGCGCGGCTGGGAGAAAGGAAGGCGGAGGAGGAGGAGGGAAGAGGGCCGGGCCTGGCTGCTCGGGGGAGATTGGTTTCAGCCGGGGCCCGGGCCTGCCAAGTCCACATCCTATCTGCGGCCCGCACTTACTCAACATTCATCACTGTTGAACTCGGAAACTTATCAACGCTAAAGGTTGGCGCCATCTCTGGGCCCGGCCACTCCCGCCTCTGATGGGCCGGATAGGCCCCGATAGACTACGGGAGATTGTTTCGCCCTGGAGGAGCCATTACCACGCAGCCGGGCAGGCTGCGCAGGCCCCCGTGGAGCAGGGCAGCCCGCCGCGGGGCCGGGGGCCGGGAGAGCACGAGGCCACGGCGCAGGGCAGGAGCCCCGGCAGGCAGAGAAGACACCGGAGGCTCCGTGGGACGGGGAGGGAGGCGGCTAATGGGGCCGGCAGGACGGCTGCTCAGATGGCTCCTGGGGACAGGGGCGCAGCCCAGAGCCACCTCCCACGCAAACCCCAGGCCCTCCTCAGCCCGTCCCACAGGCCCGCACCCTCTGACCGCCCGCCCCACGTGACAGGAGCCCGGGGGCTTGTCCCCTCCGGCCCCCACCGAAAGGGCGCTCACACCTCAGTGCCTGCCGCGCACAGCCGCTCCTCGGAGAACCACGGGTCCCACTTCCCGGGTGCCTCCTTGCTCCCACCAGGCGGGGCCAGGCGGGGCCAGGCGGGGCCAGGCGGGCCCTGGCCCGGGTCCCGCACAGTAGGTGTCCAGTACAAGCTTGGATAATGGTGCTTCTGTGTGGTGGCATCCAGAGAGCAGCCTGTGTCGGCAGGCAGGGCCCACGGGCCCCAGCCCAGCTCTCCCCACCCGGCCTGCTCCCACCACTCACTGCCTGACGCTTCCCTGCCTAGAGGCTGGGGTCTCCTCCCTGTTCTAGAGGCTGGGGGGTCTCCTCCCTGTTCTAGAGGCTGGGGTCTCCTGCCTGTTCTAGAGGCTGGGGTCTCCTCCCTGTTCTAGAGGCTGGGGTCTCCTCCCTGTTCTAGAGGCTGGGGGGGTCTCCTCCCTGTTCTAGAGGCTGGGGTCTCCTCCCTGTTCTAGAGGCTGGGGTCTCCTCCCTGTTCTAGAGGCTGGGGGGTCTCCTCCCTGTTCTAGAGACTGGGGTCTCCTCCCTGTTCTAGAGGCTGGCGTCTCCTCCCTGTTCTAGAGGCGGGGGTCTCCTCCCTGTTCTAGAGGCTGGCGTCTCCTCCCTGTTCTAGAGGCTGGGGGGTCTCCTCCCTGTTCTAGAGGCTGGCGTCTCCTCCCTGTTCTAGAGGCTGGGGGTCTCCTCCCTGTTCTAGAGACTGGGGTCTCCTCCCTGTTCTAGAGGCTGGCGTCTCCTCCCTGTTCTAGAGGCTGGGTCTCCTCCCTGTTCTAGAGGCTGGGGTCTCCTCCCTGTTCTAGAGGCTGGGGGGTCTCCTCCCTGTTCTAGAGGCTGGCGTCTCCTCCCTGTTCTAGAGGCTGGGGGGTCTCCTCCCTGTTCTAGAGACTGGGGTCTCCTCCCTGTTCTAGAGGCTGGCGTCTCCTCCCTGTTCTAGAGGCTGGGGTCTCCTCCCTGTTCTAGAGGCTGGGGTCTCCTCCCTGTTCTAGAGGCTGGGGTCTCCTGCCTGTTCTAGAGGCTGGGGTCT
The DNA here is from genome assembly GCF_023159225.1 of Perognathus longimembris pacificus. NCBI lineage: Eukaryota > Metazoa > Chordata > Mammalia > Rodentia > Heteromyidae > Perognathus > Perognathus longimembris. The sequence continues at coordinate 1,271,610 of NC_063170.1, forward strand.
CCTCCCTGTTCTAGAGGCTGGGGTCTCCTCCCTGTTCTAGAGGCTGGGGTCTCCTCCCTGTTCTAGAGGCTGGGGGGTCTCCTCCCTGTTCTAGAGACTGGGGTCTCCTCCCTGTTCTAGAGGCTGGCGTCTCCTCCCTGTTCTAGAGGCTGGGGTCTCCTCCCTGTTCTAGAGGCTGGGGTCTCCTCCTTGTTCTAGAGACTGGGGTCTCCTGCCTGTTCTAGAGGCTGGGGGGTCTCCTCCCTGTTCTAGAGGCTGCGGTCTCCTCCCTGTTCTAGAGGCTGGGGTCTCCTCCCTGTTCTAGAGGCTGGGGGGTCTCCTCCCTGTTCTAGAGGCTGGGGTCTCCTCCTGTTCTAGAGGCTGGCGTTTCCTTCCAGTTCTTTTTCCCTTTTACTTTCTTAGTCTCCTGGGGATGACCTAGGTCTTTCCTTTTACTTTGCCTCCTAGGGATGCTCTAGAACCCACCATGGAGTAGTTGTGTGTCCCTATGTTGCCTTGGGGGAGTCAGGGAGAGGAGGCCCTTCTGCTGACACAGTCCCGAGAGGCCGGGTGGAGGCACAGGCCCCGCCCCTCCAGCCCTCACACCTCGTGGAGGGGAGGCAACGGAGGCCCAGAGGCCAGGGCCAAAAGTGACTCTGCTTCTGTCTGACACCCCCTCCCTGTTTCCTCCCCTTAGATCTCAGCCACCTCAGCTCTCCGCTCCCTTCCACTTGAGTATTTCTGAAAACACCCACATCTGTGGCTGATTTTCAGTTCGTGAGCCTTGTGGGTGCAGTGGAAGCTAATAGCCGGGATTCTGGGCCAGATTCTGCCAATAAGACGCACGGAGGAGTTGGTGACTGGGAGTGCGAAGGAAATTTCCCCAAGTCTCCTTGGGCCTTTCTCCTGGACGGGCTGGGTAACTCTCCAGGTCTCCAGAGGACCCAGGAGGAGCCCAGTGGGTGGGAGGGCCCGCCACCTCAGCCCCCGTGGTGAGGATGGAGACAGCCTGGGCGGGGAAGGGGCTGGGAAACCACCTGGGAGTTGGCAGCCAGCGGGGCGCCCCGCTGCTCCCCCAGCCCCTCTGGCCTCCTCGCAGAGGTCTGACCAAGCAAGACAGAGTGCAGGCTGCCTGAAGGAGCAGAGCCTGGAAGAAACCTAGGCTGGGGAGGACCTAGGCTGGCGGGCCTGGGGCCAGGCCTGGGACCGGCAGCCAAGCTTGCTGCCCTGACGGCAGACCATCCCCCCGGGGCCCCCAGTTCAGTGTGGGAGGGTCTGAGCTCCTGAGGGTCAGCAGAGGCCATCCAAAGGCCAGCCTGTCCACCCCCTGGGCAAGGCGCACGGCACCGGTGGTCCTGATAGTGAGGCCAGGAAGGCCAACCGTCAGGAGCTGGAGCAAGGGTGTCTCCCTTTCCTCCTACGGGGAGGCTCCACCCCACCCACAGCCGCTCCACCTCCACAGGCCTCGCGCCTGCTCATTTACATGTCCCTTTCCCATTGGTCAATGGCAGGCAGGTAGGCCTGTGGTACCCGCCCAGAGGCGGGGCCTGCTCTGGGGGCGGGGCCATGGCGCTGGTCCTGGAGGACCCAGACTGCAGGAGGTGGCTGCTGACTGGAGGGACGCTCTGGGGGTACTGGGTTGTAAGTGACTTCACTGTCTCCCAGAGAAGCACCACCTGGGAGAGCAGTTCTAGGGCAGGCTCTTCCCTTTCTGTAGGGCCCTGCTGGGTCCACCATGAATGACTGGGAAGCTAGTGCCTCGAGTCAGATGGTCAAGACGCAGGGGTCTTCTCCCCGGTCCTCCCCCCAAGGAGGAGGCTCCGTGGTGGCTGCTGAGTCTTGGGGGGCTACTCTGGGGGGTTCCTTTTCAAAGTGATGATGATGTGATGGCGACTGCTCCGCGTCTCCTCTGGATCCTGTGGCTCCGCGCGTCGCGGGCACTGGGCTGTGGGGGGGGTGAGTGTGTGTGTGCAAGGCTTTTGTTCCTCTGGCATTTTGGTGGGGTGAGATAAGGGAAGCGGAACGCGGAGCGAGCAGGCAGATAGATACAGCGATAGCGGCTCCTCACCGCACAGCGCGTATCGCCCTCTTTATCTCAGTTCCCTTTTCTTTCTGTCTTTGTGTTGGGGGCCGGGAGGGTGGAACACACCCACCCCACCTCCCACAGCCCTGGAGCTTGGGGTGGGGGCTTCCCTGTCTTAGGTCCCAGCTCAGCACCTTCCCACCCGGCCCCACACAGCCAGGGCTGGCCAGGGCGCCGGCCGCAGACCTACAGGCTGTGGGCACTGGGGGCAGCCACAGGACGACGGCCTGGTGGGGGGCACTGTCTGGGGGGACACTGGTGGGGGATGCTGCCTGGTGGGGAGGCTGTCTTCTGGGGGGCTCTGGGGGGGAACGCTGCCTGGTGGGGTCCCAGCACTCCATCTCATCAGCTCCGTGACCCACGGGGCAGCCACACCCTGGTGAGAGGCCCAGAGACGCGATGCTGCTTAGCCAAGGTCACACAGCCGGGCTGGTGCTGGAGCTGCACCTGAGCCGCTTGGGCCTCCAGGCCAGCCACCCGCAGAGAAGGTGCTTGCTGCCTCCTGGAGAGCCCTTGGTGGGGAGGGGACTTGACAAGGACGGGGGCCTCAGGAGATGCGGCCAGAGCCCACCAGGGACTCGGCCCTGGACCTGAAGGGTCCTCACTCCATTCTAGAAGTCCCGACCCAGAGCATGGGCAGCTGGACTGCTGTGAGCGTGCGCCCTGCGGCCCAGCCACTGGCGGAGGCCGTCCTAGGAGCAGACTCCCGGGACCGCGAGGCCAGATGCGCCAGGCAGGGCGCCTGGGTCACTGGGGAATGGGAGAGGGGCAGGAGAGGCCGCCAGGTTTCAGGACCTAACCAAGGCGACTGGCCAAGGGGACCAGGAAGAACACCAACAGCACTAGCTGGACATGCGGCCGCCCCGGGACCCTCTCCCTGCCACGCCACGTGCCTGGGCAGCGCTGGGCTGAACCACCACACCACGCCACGCCACGCCACGCCACGTGCCCGGGCAGCGCTGGGGTGAACCACCACACCACGCCACGCACGCCACGTGCCCGGGCAGCGCTGGGCTGAACCACCACACCACGCCATGCCACGTCACGCCACGTGCCCGGGGCAGCGCTGGGCTGAACCACCACGCCACGCCACGCCACGCCACGCCATGTGCCCGGGCAGCGCTGGGCTGAACCACCACACCATGCCACACACCTGGGCAGCACTGGGCTGAACCACCACACCACGCCACGCCACGCCACGTGCCCGGGCAGTGCTGGGCTGAACCACCACACCACGCCACGCCACGTCACGCCACGTGCCCGGGCAGCGCTGGGCTCTCACCCCGCCACACCATGCACCCCAGGCAGCGCTGGATGAACCACCACACTACGCCACGCCACGCCACGTGCCCGGGCAGCGCTGGGCTGAACCACCACACCACGCCACGCCACGTCACGCCACGTGGCCCGGGCAGCACTGGGCTGAACCACCACACCACGCCACGTCACGTGCCCGGGCAGCGCTGGGCTGAACCACCACACCACGCCACGTCATGCCACGTGCCCGGGCAGCGCTGGGCTGAACCGCCACACCACGCCACACACCTGGGCAGCGCTGGGCTGAACCACCACACCACGCCACACACCCAGGCAGCGCTGGGCTGAACCACCACACCATGCCACGCACCCAGGCAGCGCTGGGCTGTCTCACCCCGCCACACACCCGGGCAGCGCTGGGCTGAACCACCACACCACACCACACACCTGGCAGCGCTGGGCTGAACCACCACACCATGCCACACAGCCAGGCAGCGCTGGGCTGTCTCACCCCGCCACACACCCGGGCAGCGCTGGGCTGAGCTGACGCGTGCCTGCTGCACAGGGCCCTGGCGCCGGCCCCCATTCTCCCCACTTCGGTCTTCAGGGACCAAGGAGGATGGAACGGCCGGGCCGCTGGAGAGTGGGCAAGGCCAGGCTAGGAGCTGAGAGTCACCTGCCCAGCTGCTAGCCAGGGGCAGGACCTGCACTCTGGCCACTCCATCCTACACCTGTTCCCCTCTCCAATTTCACTGGCAACACCTCACTTCCTTCAGACTTGTGATGCAAACCCAACCCAGAAGTCAGAAGCCAACTCTCTCGCCAAAGGAGCCTATCTGTGGAGCAGACGAAGGGCCTCCAAGAAACACGCAATGGGGGCTGGGGATATAGCCTAGCGGCAAGAGTGCCTGCTTCGGATACACGAGGCCCTAGGTTCGATTCCCCAGCACCACATATACAGAAAACGGCCAGAAGCGGCGCTGTGGCTCAAGTGGCAGAGTGCTAGCCTTGAGCAAAGGAAGCCAGGGAACAGTGTTCAGGCCCTGAGTCCAAGGCCCAGGACTGGCAAAAAAAAAAAAAAAAAAAAAAAAAAAGAACACGCAATGGCAGAGACAGACTGGCCTCGCTGGGCGCAGCCTCTGCCCCCCCCCCCCCCCGGGCAAGGCGTGTGGCGCTGGGCCGCGGGTGCCCCACTGTGTGCCAGCTTCTCCCTGAAACAGAGGTGCGCGGGCAGACAAGGCCCATGGCCGCAGACAGCCACGGCGTCCAGACGGAGGTAGACACAGAGCTGGGACTCGCTCGGAGCAGGCCCTCCTGGTCCCCCCATGCCGTGGGGCCTTAGGCGATTTGCTCGACTTCTCTGAGCTTTGAGTTTCCAGAAGAGAAAAGAAGTCCTGGATGTTTCCTCCAAGGTGCTGAGTGGACTTGGCACCAGGCAGGCCGAGCCCGGGCCTTGCCTTCGGGAGAGGCTCAAGAAGGGAAGCTGTGACCTGACAATGGCCACCATGAAGACTTTCCCTGGGGAGCCCCACAGCCACCCAGAAGAGCCAGCCGTGCCCCATCCGGGTCTCCTGCCACCAGGGCCAAGCCTGATAAAAGACAGACCCAGAGCAGGGGCCTGTGGTCTAACAGCACCTGCCCGGGGAGCCGCCCCGCCTCGTTTCCCCTCCCGCAGGGCAGGCGCGGGCTCCCGAGTCTGCCTCACCTGTCCCTCAGCAGGAGGATTAGCCTTACGCAGCCTTAATCGCTGCTAATCACACCATCGGTGCAGATCTCGGATCAGCTGAAGGATGCGGCTTTATCCCGACAGCCGCACAGTGGCACCTGAGTCCCATCCGGCACCGACGGTGACGTGTGGCAGCCAGGCTGAAGGAGCGGGAGGAGGCAGGGTGGCCGGGACAAGTCCCTCCCGGCCCCAGCTGCCTGCCGGGGCTCTGCCTGGTACCCCAACACACCAAGCCCCTACTGAACAGCGGGCAGAACTCCTGCCCGGAGACACCGCGCCCTCCCCAGGAGGCTGGGTCTACACCGCACAAATGAGGAAACTGAGGCACAGAGGCCCCCACACGATGCCAGGCTTCGGGGGGAGGGCCCAAGGGCGGGCAGTGTGGCCGCACCGCCACTCGGTGGCCGGCACCGGGCTGCCCTGCGCGGCTGGCCGAGCGGAGGCCCGGGTGGCTCACCGGGGCCTGGACGGCCTCTCCAGAGGCCGTTCTGGGCGGCTGGACACTGGGTGGTTCCAGTCCCAGCCTGGCCCCAGGGGCCAGGAGAAGACGGAGAGGCGGCCAAGGGCTCCCCTCCTGGGGCCTCAGCCCCCTCCCTTCCCCCCTACCTTCTTTTTCAAAAACATAATTTATCTGTGTATTATCAAGAAATCCAGACACTTTAATCAGTGAGCTATGAAGTCAGAATTTCCATTCTTATCTGCGGGAGGAGTGGAAGTGGAGGAGATAGGAAGACCGCTGGTGGGGAATGTTAATGGGCGGGGGAGGCTGGGCCGTTGGCCACTGAGACGGCTATCTCCTCCATTATCGAGGCTGTATCTCACCCACCATCTCAGTGCGGTAATGGGGCCAGTTCAACTTTCCGAGTTATCACAGGAGTTGAAACCTGCGCCCGCAGAGGCCCGGATGGGGAGACAGACAGCGTGGGGCAGACCAGGCTTCAGCTGCCCAGGGGAGGCCGGGCCGGGCCGGGCCGGGGTGCCTGCAGACCGCAGAGCCACACACAGGGACACTGTCTGCTCAGGAGGGGAAACCGAGGCAGGGGCACCTTAGACGCCATGTGCACAGGGCCTACCAAGCACTGGGCTCCCTGCAGCCCGGGGCAGGGCAGGGACTTGCCCAGGGCCAGGCAGGGACAGCAGACCTGGCTGGGTCCTGGGGCCCAGGCCCTGTAGGGAGCCTTGGCCTAAGGGCCCTGCTTCCCCTCCCCCAAAACGTCCGCACAGAGGCTCCCCCCAGGGGGGGGGGCCTCGCTCCACGGTCACCCCTGGACGCGAGCCTCAGCCGATCCGGTCTGTAGGTCCTGGGCACTGGGTGGGCACAAGTGGCTTGGACGGGAGCTGGGGCGGCTGCGGGCCTCGGCTTTCCCACTGGTCGCGGGGCTGCAGAGGGGCCTCAGGGGTAGCGGGGCGTACCCCAGGCGCCCGGCCTCGCTGCGGGATAGAATCCAGCAGGGCCAGGAACTGGAGACACACACCAGCGCCAGCCAGGCCGCCCCTTCAGGCAGGCTCCCCCACCAGATTCCTACCCGCCAGCCATGCTACCCTCCTACACCGGGGAAACCGAGGCTCAGAGGACCGGCGTCCCACAGCCGTCCACTTGCAGAGATGGGGTGACCTCTCCTGACTATGTCACCGGGGCGCAGACAAGGATGCCCCGGGACGCTGAGCAGAAGGCCCACGCCGCATGCTGGGCAGTGCTGGCGCTGGGCTCCGGGGCAGGGCAGGGCAGCCGGAGCCCCTGGACCAGCCGGGCCCGCACCGAAGCAGCCGCCCGGCCTATCACCGGGGGCGCTGAGGCTCAGGGGCCACAGGCGGCAGGTTGTCTGACTCGCCGTCTCACTCAGCTCCCTGCTCCTGCCCAGACGACGCCTTTCCTTCCTCCTTCTCTGCTCTGTTTCGGTGGTACTGGGGTCTGAGCGCAGGGCCTCCGGCTGCGGGGCGGGGGCTCCACCGCTGGGGCCCGGGGCCCGGCCGGCTCCCGGGTCAGGTGACCTCAGCCAGCGAGGAGGTGTGGGGCAGGAAAGGCCTGAGGCGGGAGGCAGGGGGTCTAGGGCCAGGGTGTGCTGGAGGGCGGTCGCACTTTAGGAGGGGGAAGGCAAGGCGGTGGGAAACCGCGGGCCCTCGGGGATGCTGGCAAAACCCGCAGCGCAGCTGGCGGTGCCCGGTGGCAGCGCCCACCAGTGCCGTCGCCCAACGCAGGGCCCGTGTCAGGTCCCGGAGGACCTCCGGAGGCCCCTGGAGGGCGGGGGCACAGGCCGGGCCTGCCACCGCTGTCTGCCTTGAGGGGAGGCGAGGGGAGGGGAGGGCAGGCAGGGCATCCCAGGCCTCTAGAGACCCACGGGCAGCGGGGGCCAAGGAGGCTGCTGGGCAGAGGCGGTGGCCGGAGCTCCGAGCACCTGTGCGAAGCCACCGAGCCTGAGCCGGGCTGCCGATGCCCGGGCGTGCGGCCCGCGGGCGTGGCGGCCCACCTCTCGGCACAGAGGGTGGGCCCTGCCACGCCGACAGGGCAGGCATCACAGAAGCAAACTCCTGCAGCCAACTCCGTGGCCAGCAGCCCGCCGCCGCCACGGCCAAAGCCCGGTCTGCCGGGAGGGAACGGGCAGACGAGGCCCGAGGGGCGATGTGCGGCACGGCCTCTGCGTCCCCATCTGTGAAGTGGGGACAGGAGACCCCGGGCGCCTCCCGGAAGACCCCAGGGAACGCGGCGGGAGGCGAGCGGGCCCGTCCGGCCAGGCGGGTCTGTGCAGGCCCGGCCCGGGTCCGAGGGCTGGCGATACCAATCGGAGGTAACAGCTGCGTCTAGGAGGCCTGTCGATGGCAGATAGGCCTTGCGAGTATTATTCACGCGCCGTCAAGCCCCAGGACCGTCTGGTTGGCATAGAAACAGGAGATAAGGGGCACAATTAATGGCATCGCATTCCTCCTCCTTTCTTCCCCAACTGACCCACTTAATCCCAGAGCTCAGTGCCATGCTGGGCTCCGGGTGACCTCCAGGGAGGGAGGCTGGGCCCAGGGCTCCGGCTGGGGAGGCTGCATGAGGCCTCTCCAGGGGCTGCCCCGGTCCCCCGTGGCCCGGGGAGGGCGGTGGGCACCCCAGGGCTGCGGCCACAGGCCCACTGCACCCAAGCGGAGACGGGGGCCCGGGCCACCGGCACGCAGCTCCAGTACCCCGGCTTTAAAGGAGGAAAACCGCGTCCTCCCCGCATGATCTCCCAGCGGGGAAGCTGCCGCGGGCTCAAGGGCGGCCCGGCGCGGGGCAGGGGCCCCACGCACCCCCCACCAGCAGCACCAGCACCGCGGCGGGGCCTTCCTGGGCCTGACGCGGGAGCCAACGTGACGCCCCGGCAGGCACGAGGGATGACAGAGGCTTCGGGGCCCGGGGCAGGGCGACAGAATCCCTCCCACCTCCGGCTCCCTCTGCGCCAGGACTCGGGTGACCTTGACCTGGAGTGCCGGGCAGACGCGCGCTGCTGCTTCGGGGTGCCGGCCAGGGCTGGGTGGCAGGGCCACGCAGAGGCAGGAGGGACAAGCCCTGCTGGCCCCTGGACGGCACACACCACCCCAAAGGGACACACCGGGGGAGGTGATCCGTCCAGGTGGCTCAGAGGCTGCAGGCTGGGCGGCCGGAGCCCCGCTGTCTGCGTGATGCCGTCACAGCGGGCCGGTGGGCACGGCGGGAGGGTCCCCCGGAGCCCCGCGCCTGGACCTCCCAGGCCCCAACCTGGAAGGGAGTACGGCCATCAAAACCTGCCAGGACCACCCCAGCCGGCCTGGGCGGAGGGCGCTCCCCGGACAGCAGCAGGGCTCCCCCAGGGCACGGTGGGTGTTGGGGAACGAGGCAGGTGGCTTTGAGGCTTGGAGTGAATTAGTCATCCCGTGGCTACCATTAGTTTGTTTAATCCAACTGTGAGAATGTGTGAAAACACCCGCTCTGGCTGGGCGGGAGGTGGCAAGTCCCTGGGCTCCTTCCGGAAGCCTCCGGCTGGCCCGCCTCCATTTAGTGTCTGGGGTCTCTGACAAAGGGACTTTTTACCACCCACGTTCCAGCCCAGGGCTATTTTCTCAGCGAGGAAACGGAGGATGACCCTGGACTCCACTGTGTGCTGACCTCAAGTTCCCCACGTCTCTACCCCAGACAGCCAGGGGCCAGCGGAAAGCGAAGACCGGCCTCGTCTCTCGCGCCTGGCCTCTTCCGGACAGTTTGGGGGGTCCCTTGTGAGGAGTGTCCCCGACCCTCGGCTCTCACGGGCCCTCGGGGACCCAGCGCCTCTCGTCACCAGGTGCTCACTGAGCACCGCCAAGGCAGATCCGGGCAGACTAGCCCTGAGGCGGCACCAAGGGAAGAAGAGATCACAACACGGGACTATCCCCAAACAGTCAGGTCCGTGGGAACTACCTTTCTTCTTCTTCTTCTTCTTCTTCTTCTTCTTCTTCTTCTTTTCTTCTTCTTCTTCTTCTTCTTCAAGAAAACTCCAAGCAGGCTACACCTAAGACTTGCCAGAAATCAACAGCAACCCAGCACCAATCAAGGGAAACCACCAAGTGCTCAGCGGGGTGCTGAGCACCCTCTAATAGGAATGGGGGACGGGGTGTCTCCCCTCCTTCTGCCAGCACTAAGTCGGTTTCCTTTCATTTTGGTGGACCTGGCCTCGGGGACAGGATCAACTTTTTGACAATTAAGTGTTTGGAGGGGAAACTCCCCAGATGGATGGTGGCAGGGGCCCAGCTGGACGCCCCTGCGGCTGCTCCAGCCTCCAACCCAGCCAGGCCTGGTGGCGTTAGATAAGGCCCCTTATCACCCTCGGCGATCGCGGCGGGGCGGGCCCCCCCCTATCGGGGCTCACATCGCCCGGGTGGGAGGCCAGCTTGGAGGTGAGTGCTCCGGGGTCGGAGCTCTGCCCAGCCCCGCGTCCCCACCACGGTCGGCCTATCACCTCAGCCATCTGGCTGGCCAAGGCCAGGCTCCTGCCTCCCCTTCCTCCCTCCCACGTTTGAAGTTAATAAATAGAAGCGCCTATCTGCCTGCCATCGGTGGTCTGCCTTATCAGTGCGGTACATCTATCTCCAAGCAGAACAAAAGGCTCGCGGAGCTGGGGCAGCTGCATTCCCGCTGCGTCGGGGGGGGGGGGGGGGGGGGAGTGACAGGATGGCTGGGGTCTCGGCGGCCTGCACCTGGCCAGGTGAAGCCAGGGCAGAGGTTCACACTAGGAGGCTGAAAGCACAGTTGTGGGCAGAGGGCGGGCGGACAGGCGCCGCTGCTTGGTGATAATCAGCGTTCAGATCTTAACTCCTTTCCATCTGCCGAGGGGAGGAGGCAACCGGGGCCCAAGCAGAGGGGAGGGTCCTGGGCCCCACCTCCCAGACTGACCCCCACCCTGCCCAGTCCTGGAACACAGTGAGGGGAGTCTGAGGGGCTTGCCCTCGCAGTCCCAGCCCCAGGGAGCAAGCCCTCCCGGCTCTGCTCCGATCCTGTAGGCCTATCAGTACTGGCGATCAGTTCCCAACCTGCGATCTCCCTGCCCTAGCTATCTGCATTTCTCATCAAGCTGAAATACACACACACACACACACACACACACACACCCCAGAACTGAACAGCAGAGGCGCACCAGGGAGGAGGGGGAGAGAAACGAGAGAAAGAGTGCAGATCCGGACCTGTGGGTGGTTTTAATACTTGAGTTGACACGATAGAAGGCGACTTTCGGAAAACAGGTCCCACTTGCATTTGGGGAGTCAGGTTACGGGAACCCGGATTTCTGCCTTGGATTCCTCCCCCCCCACCCCAGAACTTAGGAGCAGGACACTCCCACAGGCTAAAGGCACTTGGGGTCTAAGAGGCAGCGGTCACGCGGGCAGAGGAGACAGTGCCGGGCACCCGGAGCTGGGAAACCAAGCAGCCCCTTGGTAACCTTCTAGGCCTGTCCAGATGAGGCCCGGCCAGCGGGCGGCGCCAGGGGGGAAGCCCCGTTGGATGACTGGGCCTGGTTATAGAGGTGCCAAGTGGTGGGAGGCGGTGTGGATTGGGGAGGGGCGCTTCCCGCGCGCCCCACTCGCTCCGATCACAGCCCAGGGGTCCCCAGCCCCGAGGCCCGAGGCGCTCCGTCCCGGGACACCAGCCCGGGGGAGAAACTTGGAGAGTGCAGGGCGACGCGAGCCCCCTCGGATGTGGGGGTGGGAAGAGGGCAAGTGAGGGCACCGTTCGCTCCCCTGGAAGCCCAGGGAGGACCCCGCGCGGGCCAGGCCTCCAGGAGGCGTCCCCGGTGGGCCGAGGGGAGCGCTGGCGTGGCGGCGGCCGCAACCCCCCCTCCCGGCGGCGGGGCGGCGGGCGGGCGGGCGCCGGCGGTGGGCGCCCCTCTCGCTCGCTCGCTCCCAGGTCTCTTCCTTTCTCCCCCTGGATACAAAGCCTGGGAGAGTCGGGGGCGCGATAAGATCACAATTTCAGCCCGTCCCGACGGAGCGATCTATCGGGACGGGACTTGCAGAATGGAATATTTTAAACTTTATCGGCGCCCAGATCCGGGCCGCGCTATCGCCGCACCATCTCGGGGCTGCGGGGGAGGGGCGGGCCGCGCGGTGGCCGCGCGTGGTCCGGGCCGCGCCCCCGCGGGGCCCCGCCGGCGGGGGCCGGACCGCGGGGGGCGCGGCGCGGGGTGAAGGTCGCGGGCGGCGCGGGGGGCGCGCCGGGGCGCGCGGGCGGCGGGGACCGCGGGCAAAGTTTGACTCACGCCTGATCTGCCGGGGGTTGCTCTGTTTCCTCCTGGACATGTCTCCGGCGCCGCGCGCCCTCGCGGCGGCCGCCTCTAGCCCCGGGCGGGCGGCGGCGGCGGCGGGGGCGCGGCGGGGCCGGGGGACCGACCATGCCCCCGGCCCGCTGGCTCCACGGTCGCTCCGGCCCGCGCCCCCAGCCCGCCGCGCCGGCCGGGAGCCGCCGGCGCCCACACGGAGGCCCGAGGCCACGGTCCTGCGCTCCGGCGGGCGGCGGGCTGGTGTCGGCTCCTCGGCTCCCGCGCGGACGCCGCCGCCGTCCGGCTTTTCTCAATGAAGCCCGCGGGCAGCGAACGACGAGCCGGTGGACGCGGCGAGGGCGCTCCGGGCGGGCCGGCGGGCCGGCGCGGGGCGGGGCTGGCGCGTCGGCCGCCGCCGCGCTGCTGGGCCCGCCTCCGCGGGGCCGGGCTTCCCCGCCGCCGGCCCCGCCCCTCCGGGCCGGCCCTTCCCGCCGCCGGCCCCGCCCCCCACAGGCCCCGCCCCTCCCGGCCGGCCCTACCCGCCGCCGGCCCCGCCCCCCTAGACCCCGCCCCTCCCGGCGGCCCTTCCCGCCGCCGGCCCCGCCCCCCACAGGCCTCGCCCCTCCCGGCCGGCCCTACCCGCCGCCGGCCCCGCCCCCCACAGGCCCCGCCCCTCCAGGCCCTTCCTTCCCGCCTCTGTCCCCGCCCTACTCCCAGGCCCCGCCTCTCATCGCCCTTCCCGCCCGCCTCTGGCCCCGCCCCCTGGCCTCGGCCCCCGCCCCTCGCCGCCCTTCCCGCCCGCCTCTGGCCCCGCCTCCGGCCACGGCCCCGCCCCTCCCGGTCGCCCTCTGCGGCGCGGAGCCTGCCCCCTCCAGGCCGGGGCGCAGGGCTTGCTCAGCCGCAGCCCTCGGCCCCGCTCCACCCATCCTCGACCCCAGACGCGGCGATGTCCTCGGGCTTAGCCAGGACGTGACGATCTGCCCCGGTGGCCACATACGGACTTGGTGGTGTAGCTGAGCTCCTGCCACCACCCCCCCCCCCCCCCCCCGTCCAGGGGCAGTCGGGGCTCCCGAGCCCCGCCCACCCGCGGTCCCTCCCGGGGCCTGGCGGAGCTGTCCTGGAGCTGGGGCGGTGGGAGCGGCCGGCGGGGCCGCAGACCCCAGGGATGCCCGCTTGTGTCTTGGGACAGACGGGTCGCATGTGGGGCTTCTGGTCACCGAGGGGCTTCCATCGGAATCTGCACGGCCCCTCACTTCTGGTGGCCGTGACCCTGCACCGTGCCATCTTCGAGGGATCCTCCTGCTTGAGGGACCCCGAGGCCAGCGGCGGGCGCTGCCCCTTCCTTGGGCCTCCTCCCTGGCGCCCGCCGCCCTCAGCGGAGGCCCGTGGAGGCGGTGTCCCCGCCCGGAACGGGGCATGCTAGTGGATTCCTGGTGGGGGTTCTATGTGCCCCAACCCCCAGTGAAACACCTCCCTCATCCTCTGGAGGGGTCCCTGGGCCCTAGAAGCGCCCCCTCTCCCCAGGGGGGACTCGGGGACCCGACAGCATGGGCAGAGGGCTCGTCCGCAGCCTCCGCTGCCCCGTACCTTTTCGTACCCAAGGGCTGCGTTGGATGCGGCGTCCTTTCTCCACGAGGGGAGTTACCCCCGAGGACTTTGGGAACAGCAGCGGGATGGAAAGCCCGCACCCCCGTGGAGGTGTCGTCACATGACCTCCCTGAGCCACCGGTGTCACGCGCAAGGTATGCATGACTCTCGTTCCGGCTTCCGTTGCCCCAGCTTGGGAACAGTGAGGGAGTTGCCCCCTGTCCGTACCGCGTCCCTCGGGGAAGGTGACTGGGCCGTGTGGGAGACTGGCCAGTGGGACAAGGGGCTGAGGTCCGGGAGCTGAGGAGACGCGGGAAGTGCTGCTCTGTCCCAGAGGACCCCTCTGCCCGGGGTGGCTGTGGGGGGGGGCAGATGTGTGAGCGCAGCCCTTCCACACCCCCTGTGCATGGGCGCGGCCTGGCTCTGCGGTGTCTTGGGGGCCTCTTCTGAGGTGGCCCTGCCCTTCTCCCAGGGCTCCAGGGCGCTTCAGAGGCTTCCGAGGCTCAGCTCGGGTGGGGGAGCTGGGATGCAGCCCCAGGTCTGCCCCCAGGGCCCCTCTCCTTGATCTTGGCCTTCTTGTCTGGCCTGCTGTGGTAGAGGGTGTGGTTCTCCACTTCCACCTGTAACTCAGGATGGTAGGTGCTGGGCTCCTCTGGCCTCCGTGCCCTGGACTCTGTGCCGCCTCTGCCTTCTGTCGGGGGGTGGGGTGGCTCCTCGGTGGCCAGGCTGAGGTAGCATTTCCCACACCCATGCCCTACAGGCTCAATCACTCCCAGTGGGACGCCCCAATGTCTCTATTGTCCCTCCTGCTCTGCACCATCATCCGGACCCCTGTCCCTACCCCAGCGGGTCCCCTCAGCCACTCCTCCCGCCCTATCGCAGGCCCGAGCCACTGGCTCCTTCCCGAGAGCGATGGTGCTCACGGCACAGGTGACCTGCCCTCGCTTCACCTCTGTAGAGCGGGCCCTTTACACAGGCTCCTCCGGTGCCCGCGCAGCCTCTCCTCCTGACGCCTGGCTCAGCTCCTTCCTTCCCCCCTTCCCTTCCTTCCTTCCTTCCTTCCTTCTTTCCTTCCTTCCTTCTTCCTTCCTTCCTTCCCCTCCCTTCCTTCCTTCCTTCCTTCCTTCCTTCCTTCCTTCCCCTCCCTTCCTTCCTTCCTTCCTTCCTTCCTTCCTTCCCCTCCCTTCCTTCCTTCCTTCCTTCCTTCCTTCCCCTCCCTTCCTTCCTTCCTTCCTTCCTTCCTTCCTTCCTTCCTTCCTTCCCCCCTTCCCTTCCTTCCTTCCTTCCTTCCTTTCCCCCTTCCCTTCCTTCCTTCCTTCCTTCCTTCCCCTCCCTTCCTTCCTTCCTTCCTTCCTTCCTTCCTTCCTTCCTTCCTTCCCCTCCCTTCCTTCCTTCCTTCCTTCCTTCCCCTCCCTTCCTTTCCTTCCTTCCTTCCTTCCTTCCCCCCTTCCCTTCCTTGCTTCCTTCCTTCCTTCCTTCCCCTTCCCTTCCTTCCTTCCTTCCTTCCTTCCTTCCTTCCTTCCCCCTTCCTTCCTTCCTTCCCCCTTCCTTCCTTCCTTCCTTCCTTCCCCCTTCCCTTCCTTCCTTCCTTCCTTCCTTCCCCCTTCCTTCCTTCCTTCCTTCCTTCCTTCCCCCTTCCCTTCCTCCCTTCCTTCCTTCCTTCCTTCCCCTCCCTTCCTTCCTTCCTTCCTTCCTTCCTTCCTTCTTCCTCCCTCCCTCCCTCCCTTCCTTCCTTCCTTTTTGAGAGCCTTGTGGCTGCAATGGGACAAGCTCCGTCCCCGGTGCTCAGGGTGGGGCCGGCTGCCTCTCTTGCGCTCAGCTCCTGGCCGTTGCACACTGGTGGTGACAGGGGTGACCGTGGGGCCCTCCTGTCCAGCCTGGCCCTGGGGACTGACAAGCATCGTCTGCTCAGAGAAACACTCTGAAGGGGAAACTGTTCATTGGCCATTGCCAGGTGGGTAAACTGAGGCATCACTGTGGGAAGTCACTCGGCCTTGGGCAGAGCTGGATTTGCCCCGGGAATGCAGGCCCTCTGACTGATGATGGACACTAGAGGCGGGTTCCGAGCTCAGAGCCCACCCCTGTCCCCCGCCTCTGCCTGCCCCCACCTCTCCCAGGCCCCCACCTGCCCCGGATCCTGAGCCTGGCCCCTGGCAGCCACCCGGGGGGGGAGCTGAGGCGCGGAGCCGTGGCCCAGGCTGACGCGTGCTGGCGCTGCCTTCGAGGAGGGTTTAATTAACTTCCGCTTCCACGAGGATAATGAGTTTAAACACCGCATGACGGCTGAGGAGGTCACGCAGCAGCGAGGATGTCAACATAAATTAAGTTAGGACCGGGCTGCGGCCCCTGGCTCTGTGGACGGGGGACTCAGGTTGCTGGCGACGGCGTTCCGGTTGCCGTGGCAGGAGGGAGAGGGCGGAGCCAGGGGCAGCCGCACCTGCCCTCCACTCGGCCTCTGCCCCTCTACACCCCGCGCGCTGCCTCCCGGGCCGGGCACCGGGCTCCTGCCTGCACCCCCTCCATCGTGGGCCAGCGGAGCTCCTGGCCTAGCCTGCGGGGGGCCGACCAGGCACAGGAGGGCATCTGAGGCCCCCACCTCAGCTGCCTGCCCCCCGCGCCTCTTTCTCCTTTCCTTCTTCCCTTCCTTTCCCGCACACGCCTCCCGTCTGTCCTTCCAGTCGTCCTTCCTTCTGCCCATGAGCGGGTGTGGAGCCAATGTCTGCACATGTCCCTTCGCTGAGGGCTGGGGTGGGGTGGAGGGAGGCGGCAGAGGGGGTCGTAGTTGGCATGGGGGGGGCCGGGCCGGGCCCTGTCGTAGTTGGCATGGGGGGCAGGGGCAGGGCTCTGTCGTAGTTGGCATGGGGGGCGGGGCAGGGCCCTGTCGTAGTTGGCATGGGGGGGCGGGGTAGGGCCCTGTCATAGTTGCCATGGGGGGCAGGGGCAGGGCCCTGTCATAGTTGGCATGGGGGGCGGGGCCCTGTCGTAGTTGGCATGGGGGGCGGGGCCCTGTCGTAGTTGGCATGGGGGGGCAGGGCCCTGTCATAGTTGGCATGGGGGGGCAGGGGCGGGGCTCTGTCGTAGTTGGCATGGGGGGCGGGGCAGGGCCCTGTCGTAGTTGGCATGGGGGGGGCGGGGTGGGGCCCTCGGGGGCCTGCGAGCCCGAGTCCTTTGCTTCCAGCCCACGTCCCACTGTGCTGAGCCTCCTCACCACGCGGGCAGAGGCCCCCGCGCTCCTTCAGGGCCGGAGGCTGCCCCGCGGGGCTTGGGAGCAGCGCAGGCCGAGGCCCCGGGGGCCCCCCAGCCTCCTCTGTCTGGGAGCCCCGTGGCCTTGAGCTTCCGCCCCCAAGGACATCCCCGCGGCCAGAGAGGCAGACGCTGCCCTGGGAGGGGGGCCCGGCCTTGGCTTTGGGGGTGGAGGGAGGCCGGGAGGGGGGGTTGTCGGGCTCAGCGTGGCTGCACCGGCCTTTCCAGACACGGGCAGGGTTGTGCGGGCTTCACGTGGTACGTGAGCAGTGACGTGGCCGGGGGCCAGGGGGCCCCTCCGGAGCCCGCAAGCCCATTGCCTCACCGGAGGCTCAGGAACCCCTGGCGTGGGCCCCCAGGACTCAAGCCCCCCACCCCCCATGTCTGCCCCCCGTGTCTGCCCCTCCAGACCACTCTGTTTTTTTTGTTTTTGTTTTTGCCAGTCCTGGGCCTTGGACTCAGGGCCTGAGCACTGTCCCTGGCTTCCTTTTGCTCAAGGCTAGCACTCTGCCACTTGAGCCACAGCGCCCCTTCTGGCCGTTTTCTGTATATGTGGTGCTGGGGAATCGAACCCAGGGCCTCATGTATACGAGGCAAGCGCTCTTGCCACTAGGCCATAGTCCCAGCCTCCTCCAGACCACTCTGGATCCTTCCATCCCTCTTCCTGCCCAGGGCGCATTTCCCGGGGTGGGGGGCATGGTTTCTGGGTGGCCGCGGGCAGCTTATACATCTGCATGGAGAGCAGGCCACCCCCTCCCGCGATCCATCTGGTCCCCCACCCCGTGCTCCACGTCGACACCCCCCCATGCTCTACAGTCACAGCCCCCCACCCCCCCGCCTTCACTGTTCACAAGGCATCATGGCCCTCGAATGTCACGTGGCCCACCGTTCTGCCTTCCCCCCTCCCGCCTCCCCCGCCGCTGGGCCTGGCTTCGGGGGCACCAATGGACGCTGGTAACCCCGTGGCCGCCTAGCTCACCCTGCGGGGCTGCTCCGCGGGGTGCTGGCGCTGGGAGGGGCCCTGGAGCCCCCTGGAGCCCCCGGGAGCGGCGGCCCTGCTCGAGGACGAGGCCCCCGGGCAGAGAGGGTTTGTGGCCGTGGTGTCGTCTGCCGCAGGGGAAGGGGTGGCCGCAGCCCCGCTCCCACGTCCAGCTCGCTGTTCCTCCGCTCCCAGCTCCGCGGGGAGCCCTTCAGGCCGGCCCCTGACCCCTGACCCCTGACGTGCCCCGATGGCCTGCGTGGGTGCCGTGCGGGGATGCAGTCCCCGGGTCTGCACTGGTGAGTCCCCGCCCCGTGGCGGCGGGTCCCTGGGCGGGCGGAGGCTGCCACCTGCTGGCCAGGCTGGGGCTGGGCTGCTAGGGGTCTCCCGGCCACGGGGCACCGCGGGGGGCGGCCCCTCTCCAAGCCGGCTCCCGAGGGTGTGTGCAGGGCAGAGCGCCCACCCCGGGCCCCCCGGCTGAGCCTCCCGGCACTGAGGGGGGTGGGCCGGGCTGCGGGCCGGCCCGCCTCCCGGCCCGCCTCCGCCCAGAAGCCCCCCGATCCTCCTCAGACACAGGGGTCCCCACCCCAGGCCCGAGGGCCTCGCGGTCACACGGTGGCCAGGCCGGTCCCGCCGGAGGGCCGCCCCGCCCCGCTGGCACGGGGCACGCTCTCCCCGGGCTGAGCCCCGGGCTGCAGCGAGGGGCGGGGGCAAGGACGGACGCCACACAGCCAGAAGGGTTTCTGCGAAAATAGTGGGAATATATTTGAAAAGGCCCGTGAGCTGCGATTCTCCCCCACCAGTCCCCGCCCGCCCGCCGAGAGCAGCTCCGCGAGGGCCCAGCACCTTCTAGAGAGGCAGCGGGGGCCTGATTTGGTCTTGTGAGAAATGTCCAGATAAAGCCTTTCGGACGTACACATGGCAACCGGGCTGGAGACTGGAACACGGACAGACAGCAAGAAAGCCCACACGAGCCCGGAAGCCCGAGGCGCCCAGGACAGGCGGGTCGCCCCTTCTTGAGCCGGACGGCGTCTTAGGATGTGGGGAGCCGGCGAGGTGCGTGGCGCCTCCCTGTCCGGCCCTGAGGGTCCCGGGACCTGGGGGCTGGAGCCTGGCCGGGGGAGGCGCCTCCCCCAGCCGCCGGCCCTGGTCTCCCTCCCACCCGCCCAGCGCCCCGGGAGCCCGTATTCACATTACAGCATGGGGTTTAGCACCAGAACCTTCAGGGCAGAGTGTGGTTCCTAGAGCGGCGAGCCCAGGTGGGAGGAAGGCTCCGGGGGGGGGGGGTCGTGGGGCTGGCCGAGGGCCCTCCGGCTCCTCGTTCCATAGGGGGCCCCGGGCCCCAGGGCCAGGTGCTCTGGGGGTGTTGGCAGCTCAGATGGCGGCCAGTGTGGACCCCGTGGTGGGAGGGGGGGGCCGCGGGCCCCCCGGGGACCAGGCGGCTCGGAGATGGCCCCGGTGGGGAGCCGCCTCGGAGCCGGCGGGCCCAGCCCGCGGGGAGCTGTCCCGGGCGTCGGACGGCCAGGTTCGCGCGGGCTTTGCCGCGGGCGCGGCCTCCCGCGGGCTACTCCGAAACCGCCTTCTTCAGAGGGATCTTAAAGCCGGTCAGCCTCTGCCCGAAGAGCCGGCTGAGGAGGTCGCTCTGGGACTCGGCCGTCCGGCGGTCTCGGGGCTCGGCGCTGGGTGCTGTCTGTCTGTCCTTCTGGCGGGGCTGGGCAGGGGCCTCAGCCGGGGGAAGGCCTTGCCGGCGCCTCCTTCCTGGGGGTGTGGCTGGGGCCCCCCCTCTGTCGTTCTGCCGGCCGGGGCGCATCTTGCCGGTCTGGCCGCTGCTCTGGGCCTGGCAGGGGGCACGCGGCTGGGCGTGGCCTGCTTCCTGGGGGGCCCGGGGGGGCTTCTCAGGGCCGGAGGCGGCTCTTCCCCGCGCTCCCTGCGCTCGCGCCCCTGCCGGCTCCGGGGCCTGGCCTCGTCTCCTCTTCTCACTGCTTTCTTTCTTCTCTCTGGGGCCCGGACACCCTCGGCGCCCCTGATGGCCGGCCTCTCCGGGGCCCTCCGTGCCGCCCCTGGGCTGGGCTGGGGCGGGGCTCCGGCCGGAGCGGCTGGCTCGGCGGGGGTGTCGGCTGGCTGGCTTTGGAGCTGCCCACTGGCTGGCTGGGGCCGGCTGCCACGCCCTGTCTCGGTGCCGCCACGTGGCTCTCCACGGCCGTGGGAGTTGGGTCTGGGTCTGGCTTTGGGGGCGGCGGGCTCCGTCCCATGGGCCAGCTCTGCAGGCCCCGGCCTGCCCCTCCCCACGGGCTTTCTTGGCTCTGCGGGGCGCTTGGGCGTCTCGCCAGAGGCAGACGCCGCCGACCTGTCCGGCGACGCGCGACAGCAGGGCTCCGGCCTGCTAGCGCTGCCCGTGGGGGCGGGCCTCCCCCGGCCCCCCTCCAGCACCGTGGGACCCCTGGGCCCTGGCTTCCTTCGGTGGAGCAGGGGGGGCTCTCCGAGCGGGGCCGGGGGCGCAGGTGCCTCGGGTGCCCGGGCTCTGGTGTTTTCCTGAGAAAGGGCGTGGAGTCGTTTTCCCCTCCGGGGGAGCTCGCTGCCTCTGTGGGCCGGGGCTGCCGGCTGGAGTCCCCTCCCTGGGCCCTGCAGGGCTCGCGCTAGCCTTCCGCCGCCTCTGCCGTCGGCCAGGGAGTCCGGGCACGGAGACAGAGGTGGAGGCGCGGTTCTTGGCTGTCCGAAGGCAGATGGGGCCCCGCGCCTGGGCGGCCCTCGGGGCGGGCGGGGCCCCGGCGTGTCTCGTGGGTCTGGGGTTGGCTCTGGGTGGTGCTGGAATCGATCTCCAGGAAGATCTGGGAAAGGAAGAGGAGGGAAGCGTCGCCCGGGGCGGGGCCGCGCGGGGACGGGGGCCCGTCTGTGCTGCCGGGCCCCGGCGGACTGCCGGGCGGTGCCACCTTGCGCCGCTTGCTGGGCGGCGTGCCTTCAAAGGCCGAGGCCTTCGGTCCGGGGGGCCCCCGGCCGCCTGGCGCCCCGGAGCGCAAAGGGGCGCTGGCCGCCCCTCAGGTGCTTGTCCATGTGCCGGTCGAACTGCTCCTTCTTGGCGAAGGTGTAGTTGCAGGAGCTGCAGCTGAAGGACCTGCGGATGACGTGCGTGACGTCGGCGCAGAGCTCGCAGGCGAACAGCGGCTGTGTGCGGCAGCTCGCGCCCTCCCCCGCAGCCCGTGCTCCGTGCCCAGGTGCGCCCCCAGCTCCCCGTGCCGGGCGTAGACCCGCGGCACCGGGGGCACAGGTAGACGCGCCGCGGGCTGTGCACCGCCAGGTGGCGCTGCAGCTTGAAGGGCTTGGGGAAGGGCTTCCCGCAGTGGTGGCAGTCGCGCGACGGGTTCTGGCAGTCCCTGTGCACCGGCACGGCCCGGGGCAGGTGCTCGCTCTGGGACCCAGGGTCCGGGGACGGGCTTGGGGACGCGCCGGAGGCGTCGGTGACGGCGGACGGGCCGCCCCAACCTGGCGGCGTCGGGGCTCCGTCGGGGCCGCGGGAGGGGGCTGGGCGTGCCCCTCTCCCCGGGGGTCCCCCCGGCCTCCCCCTCTGGCCCCGAGGCCTCCCCGGGGCCCCCCGCCCCCGAGCGACGGGGACGGGGACGCGCGCCCCAAGATGCTGTGGAGGAAGTGCGGCGAAGGCGCCGTCCTCTTCCGGGCAGGGGGGCGCGGGCCCCGGGGCCCCGCCGGGCCGCCCCCGGTGGGCGAAGCGGGCCGCGTGCTCCGCCAGGTGCTGGTTGTACAGCCACACGTCGGCCACCTCGCGGAGGCACATGCCGCAGGCCCAGGCCCCCGCCCTGGCCTGCGCGTGCTTCTCCCGCAGGTGCTCGCGCAGCAGCTCCCCGGAGCGGAACCGGCGCTGCACGCACAGGTAGCAGGTGGGGGCGGCGCGGGCGCGGGCGGGCCGCCGAGGGCGCCCGAGGCACAGGGGGCGCTCGCGGGGGGCCTCCCCGGCCACCTCCCTCCCGCTGCTCCAGGGGCCCCGGGCGTCGGCCGTGGCCTCCAAGTCCGGGAGGCCCGAGAGGTCCTCGCGGGGAACCCCAGAAGCGCAGGTCTCGCGTCTCGCGCTGGGGGAGCGGGCCGGGGCCCCCCGCGGGGAGCTCGTCCTCCACGGGCTCCCGCTCCAGGTCCGGGGGCTCCGGGCTCCCATCCCCGAGGGAGGGGGAGGTCTCGCCGGCCGCCCGCAGCGCCAGGCCCCGCCAGGCCGCGGGAACCCTGTGCAGCTGCGGGATGGCCTCTGCCCCCTCGTCCTCCTCCTCGGGGCGCGGGGAGGGCTCCTCCTCCACCCAGCCGGCCCCCCCCCGCCGGGCTCCGGGGCCCACGGCCCAGGCCGGGGGCCCGGGGGTCAAGGCCAGGCCCCCGGGTCAGAAGCCCGTCCACGCAGAAGGCCTCGGGAAGGCCCGTGGCCTCGTCGTCCCACAGGTCCTCTCGGGAGAGGCAGAGGGAGCCCGAGTCGCTGAGGTCCGTGGGCAGCCGGGGGGAGGCCGGCAGGGGGCTGGGCCCGGGGGGCGGGGGGGGCCCCGGGGGCGGGGCGCGCTCCGACCTCCCGCGGCACCTTCCGTAGACGCGGGGGCTCCTCCTCCGGCCCCGGCGGCCGCCCAGGGGGAAGAGCCGGGAGAAGGACAGCTCGTCGTCGGCGGTGCTCGGGGGTCTCCGGGTCCAGGGCCGGGGGCTTCGGCGGCGGTGTCCGGCGCGCCGGGGGGGCCGGCACCTCCGCGCGGGCCCGCCCCGGCCCGGCCGCCCCCCCTCGGGCTCCCGGCCCCTGCGGCGGCTGGCTGCCCGGGCCCAGGGCTCCGGCCTCCCTGGCGTCCTCCGGCTGCCCGGCCACGGCTCCCCCCCGCCCCGCCGGCCGTGCCCCGGGCGAGGCGCTCCCCGGCCGCCCCGGCGGTGACCCCAGCGTGCACAGAGGCCCCGGGCCCCGCGTCTGCCGCCCCACCAAGCCCCCCGGGCCCCGGGGTGGTCCAGCCCGCCGCCGCCGCCCGCCGTCCCTCCGGCGCCACGCGTCCGTCCACGGGACGACGGCCGGCCGCCGTGGGTGGGTCCCCGCGAGGCCGGCGGGGCCTCCTCGCCCGCGGGGCTCGGGCCGGCCTCTCGCGGGCCCCCTTCGCGCCGCGGGGAGCCCCCGTGCCCTGGCCCGCGCGCTGGCCGTCTCCGCGGGCCGCCTTCCTGGGCGGGGGGCCTGAGCGTCCGGCCGGCGCGCCCGCTCCCTCGCGCCGCTCCGCGGGGCCCGGGGGGGGCCGGGGCTGGCTGCGGGGGGGGTGGCGGGCGTCTCCGCGCCCGGGGCGGTCCTCGGGGGGCCGCCTCGGGGGGGGTGGCCGGGGCCCGTGCCCGCCTTCCCGGGCCCCTTCCGGCTTCTCTTCCTGGGGGTCTTGCCTGCGTTGGGCGGGTGGAGCCCAGCGCCCGGGGGGGCGGGCGGGGGGCTGAGCCCGGGGGGCCGGTGCTTCCGGGCTCTGTGCGGCTCAGGCCGGCCGCGGTGCTGAAGGGGGCGGAGCAGATCTCACAGGTGGGGGGAGGCGGGGCGGGGGGCTCCCCGGGCTCCGCCTTCCTTTTGAAGGCCCGGGGCCTCCGCGTGGGCCCGAGGGGCTCCCGAGAGACGGGGTGCGGCTCTGGGTGTCGGCTCCGGGCGCCTCCGTCTCCGGGCCCGCGTCCCTCCCGGCCTCTGCTGCCAGCCTCCCCCTCGGCCTCTGGGCGGGAGCCCGGCCCCGCGGTCACCGGCGTGGCAAGGCCCGAGGGCGCCGTCGAGGCGCGGGGGCCCCCGGGCGTCCGGTGGGTGGGGGTGGGCGGTGGGCCCCCCCTCACGTGGGGATCCGGTGCCGCCGGCTCTCCCTCCGCGGCGGGGCTGCCCCACGGGCCAGCAGCCCGGACATCTGCGTCCGGGGGGCCGGGCCTTCCTGGGGCAGGGGCGGCGGTGTGGGCGGGCGGGCCCCCCAGCCCCCTCTCCTCTGGGACTTTCTAGAGCCCCCAGTGTGCCGTCGCTGGGGCCGTCCCTCCCGCGTTCTGGTGGGGCCGGGCGGGCCGGGGGGGCCAGGCCGTGGGGCCTTCAGCCCCCAGGAGGGGGTGGCGAGGCAGGGTCCCCTCAGAACCACAGCGGCTGCTCCTCGAAGTCAGGGCATCATCGGTAGGGGCTTGGACGCCGCGTGTTCCTTCTGGGGGCATCCAGGCAGGACCGGCTGGCTGGTGTGGGGAGCTGGGAGGCTCCCCAGAGGGACAGCAGGGTGGGGTGCGGCGCCCGCCGCTCCCCTGGGGCCGCGGTCACTCCGGGTGGGGAGGAGGGAGGGTCTCCCTGAGGCGGGAGCTTGAGGGGGCCGCGGGGGGTGGGGGGGGGCCGGGGACACGGGGGTGGGGGCTGCTGGGTTCTCACCACCAGGAAGCGGCTGCCCAGCACGGCCCGGGGCGGCCGGGGTCCTGGCGGTGGAGGCTGGGGGGCCCCTCGCCTGCTCCCGCGAGCCAGAGGCCCGTGCCGCGTCCCTGGTGCAGGTCTGCGCTCCTGGGCAGCCCGCCCGGCGGGGGCCTCGGGGATGAGGGTTCCCGGGCCCCCGGGAGCCCCGCGGCTGCCCGGCAGGAGCGGGGCCGGCCTCGCGGTCCGCCTCGGGCTCCTCCGCGCGGCCGGCGGGCCCCGACTTCCAGCTGCCTCGGGCTCACGTCCAGGCACCGCGGGGCCGGCCGGCCTCCGTCCGGGGTGCTGCTGCGCGCCTCCTTTCTCGTGGCTTCTTCCTCGTGTGGGAGGTCCTCGGGGCGCGGGCCCTGGGCGTCCTCTGTACTCGCAGCTCTGCAGCCCGGGGCCGGGAGAGGCCACAGGTCGCTGGGGGGCGGTGCTCCAGGGCCGCCCGCCAGGGGCCCGGAACCCGGTCCCCAGGCAGGACTCCGCTCGGGGCGGAACCGAGCCCCGGCCGGCACAGGCCTCGGCCGCCGAAGCCGGGCTCCTCGGCCGCGGGGTGGGGGCGCGACCCCCTCCGGCTCCCCTGCTCTGCCTAGAGAGGTGGGGTGGGGGCGGGTGCTCGGAGCGGGGGCTGCGCCTGGAGGTGCCCCCCAAAGCGCCCCCTCGGGGGTGACGTGTCCAGCCGGGTCTGGGAGACGGGGGTCTCGGGGCCCGGGCGGGCGGTGGAGGACTCCCTCCCCGCTGGGGGACAGCCAGACCGGAGCGGGGCCGCCTTGCTTGGAGTCTGGGTGGTTGCGACGGCTGTGGGACGCGGAAGTTCCCCGTGGGGTTCGCCAGCGGCTGAGCCCCGGGCGTCTGCCGGGCGCTCCTCCGGCGGGTTCCAGCCACGCAGGCGGGCCATGGGGGGCGATCCGCCGTCCCCTTCCGCCGGGGGGGCGCCGGCCTGCACGGCTGCCCGGAAGCCCGGGCCGTCCTCGGAAGGGCCCAAAGGAGCTCCGGAAACGGGGTTGGCATCCGTGCCTGGGGGAGAGGCTGCTTCTCCCGCGGCCAGGCGGGGCCACGGGCCCTGGGGACTTCCGAGCGCCCCCTCCCGGTGTGGACCGGATCCCCCCAGCCCCGGAAGGTCTGCCGCCGAGAGCGCTGCCCCCCGAGGCAGGACGGCCTGGAGGGCCGGCCCGGGGCCCGAGCCCAGCCCCCGCCCGCCTGCGCCCGAGGTGTCACGGGCCTCCCCCGGGATCCCGTGGGCGTTGTCTCTTCTCTGCAGCTGGCTTTCTAATTCCGTGACCAATCTTCTGATCTCCAGCTCATCCTCGCACAGACCGCTCATGAAGGCAGCGGTACATTCGATTCCCTTCCCCGGCGCGGGGGGAGGGCTGGGAGGGACCGCCCCTCCACGCGGGCCCGCGTCTCCCCGTCAGGAAGCCGGCCGGGGGAGACCGGGCACTCCTCCTCCAGCAGGAGAAACGAGGGGCAGAGAGGATCTATCAAGGGCTTCCGTGGGAGGAGAGGGCTGCCGCAAGCCAGCGACCCGCAGGTGTCCCCGTTTAGAGCCAGGTCAAATCCGTTGTCGGGCAGCCCCGAGAAGAGGGACGTGGACGCCAAGGTCAGGGGTGATCGGGGCTCCGTCCGCGACCCCCTCGGCTGCGTAGGGCGGGCCCTCGGGTGGTTCTGGCTCCTCCGGCTCAAAGGTGTCCGCGCCCCTGGAGTCCGGGCAGGGGCGGCTGCGCGGGTCTTCAGCTGAAGGCCCAGCGGAATACAGGTCTTCGGGGGAAGCGGGCGGCCCGGTCCTTGGGTGTGTGGGACGAGCCTGGGGCGGTGCTGCCGTGGGCCCGGGGCCCCTTTGGGGTGGCCGGAACCCCCGTGGCGTCGCCGGGCGTGGAGCTCCGCCAAACCGCGCCTCCGGGCCAAGGGCGCGGACCACCGGAGGCGCTGGCGGCGGGCACCGGGCCGTCTCCCGGCTGGGAGGAGAAGGCCTGGCGGTCCTGGGCCGCGTCGAGCCCTGCGCGGGCAGAGGGGCCCGGCGGGCTTGCCGCCTGGGGCGTGGGCACCCCCTCGGCAGGCAGCCCGTGGGGCTGACTCCGGACGGCCCCGTCCCTGCCGGACTCGGGGGTGCCGAGGGCTTTCTCTCCGTGGTGGGCTGGGGCACCGGGTGCTTCTCTGGGCTTGAACGGTGTCGGGGGTCCGCGCCTGCGGCCCTTTCAGGTGTTAGGGGCTCCCGAGTGAGGCCGAGGGTGGCTGGTTTTCCCCCGGGGTCTCGGTGTCGGCGGGGCGCCCGCGGGGGCCGATCAGAACACGCGGGGCCTCTTTCCGGGGGCGTCTCTCCAGCCCCCGGGCTCGGGCCCCGGGCCTCCCGCCTCGTGACCTCCCGGGGACCCCCGGTCGAGCTCTCTTCCTTCCGCCGCTCGCCTGGGCGCCCCTGCCGACGGCCAGGGCGGGGGCGGCCTCTGCCCCCCGTGCCCCCGGGCGGCAGCCCCTCTTCCTCCTCTGACTCGGAGGCGCCGGCCCGTCCCCCGAGCCCGCCCCCCGGGGCGCCGGGGGGGGCGCCCCTCTCGCGCTGTGCGGGGGCCCCGGCCCCTGCTGCCGGTAGCGCTGGTTTTTCTGCTGAACGATCTTGTGGATGAACTCTTTGCTCCACGAGCCGCCCGCGCCCGTCTCCTCCGGAGTCCTTTCTGGGGGGCGGCCGCCGGTGCTCGGAGCCCCTGGCTCCCGCGGGGGCCCGGCGGTCCGAATCTGCGGGGCCCTTGGCGGGCCGAGTCGGGAGGTCCCCGGGGTGAGGGGGAGCCCCGTCGGTGCTGCGGCCCCGCCTCCTGGGTCTGAGGCGGACGGCCCCGGCCGGCCCTGGGGTGCCGTGGGTCACGTCCGGATCTCTCTGGAACAACTTCAGCCGCTTTCCTCTCCTCTGTGGCCTGACCGGCCAGCGGCTGCGTCGGGGGTGGCCGGGCCCGGGGCGCGGGCGGGGGGCCGGTGTGGGGCCGGGTGGTCTCGGTCCCCGGGGCGGGGGGGCGGGGGCTCGGAGGCGGCCGCGGGAGCCGACGGCAGGGCCCGGATGTCGTCCGCGGGAGCCGCTCCCCCCCGAGAGCCGGGGGGCGGCCCGGTGCCAGGCCCCCTGGGGCCCGCGGGCTCCTCGTCCGCAAACACGTCGATGAAGCTGCTGTCCAGCTCGGGGCTGTCGGGCCGGTAGGCCAGGCCGCTGAGCGCCTCGGCGATGAGGCTGTCCAGCTTGGCCTCATCTTCGGGGTCCAGGTCGGAGGCGGGGAGCGGGAAGGCAGCCGCGGCCAGGCCGGGGAGGAGGCCGGTCCTCAGGGGGTCGTCCTTGCCCTCCGCCGGCGGGGAGGGGGCCGCGGGGCCCAGGCCGAGCGAGGCCGGGCGCGGGTCCGCGGCGGGGGGCCCCGGGGCCCGCGGGGGGGCCGCAGAACTGCCGGTGCTCCAGGAAGGCCGCCAGGCTGCCGTAGTTCCGGTCGCACTGCCGGCAGGTGAGCAGCACGTCCAGCTGGTCCAGGCTGGCGCCGCTCAGGGCCAGGTACGGGGCGGGGCCCCGGGGGAGGCCGTGCAGCCCGCCCCCCGCCCGCCCCCGGGCCCCCGCCCGCCCCCGCCAGGCCGCCCCCCGCCCCCAGCTGGTCCTCCCGGAAGGGGAAGGCCTGGTCGGCTCGGCTGGTAGTGGACGGGGAGGGCGTGGGGGCGCTCTGGGGACGGGAAGGGGCTGCGGGTCTCCGGGGCGTGGGTGGGGGGGTGGAAGAAGGCCGAGGCCCCGAGGGAGCCGGGGAGCTGGCCGTCCTCCGAGCTGGGGTTGGCCGGGCTGTTGGACGGTGGGGACAGCGAGGGAGCAGGTGCTGCTGCCCGCCGGGTGGGCGGCGGGCGAGGGCAGGGGGGACTCACTGGGAGAGGCCCCCACCCCACGGGGCGGGGGCGGGCCAGGGGGCCCCCCGGGGGGACGCGTGGGGCTGGGTTCCCCCGAAGAACGGGGGCCGGGTCCCGGGGTCGTGCAGCTGGCCGTAGCTGAGCAGGCCGTGGGGGCCGCCGGGCCGGCCCGGGCCGGTGCCCACGGCCAGCAGCGCGTCCCCGGGCCCGGAGCTCAGGGCCCCCTGGCCCTCCCCGGGCCACTCGGGGTCCCTCCGGAGAAGGGCATCTGGCTCAGCACCCCCATCTGATGGGGGGCTCGGCCCAGAAGTTGGAAGCACCGGGGGCCAAGACATGGGGGGGGCTCTGGGGGAGGCAGAGCTGCCGGCCTGGGCCGGGCTGGCCGTCAAAGAACGGGGTCTTCACGGCCGCCGGCGGGCCCAGGGCGGGGGTGGGGTAGGGGGCTGCTACAGGCTCCCAGAGCTGGGAGAAGGTGGGGAGCAGGGCCGCCAGAGGCCCCGGGCTGGCGCTCACCCCGTTGGCTCTGTAGGTCTTCCCTGCCGGGCATTTCTGAGGCAGAGGGTTCAGGGGGCCCCTGGGCTCTCCAGCCTGTCACGGGCAGGAGGGGCTCCTCCGGGCAGGACATTGTGCAAACTGTCTGGGAAGGGGGCCCGGGGGACGGGCGGGCAGCGGCAGAGGGGGAGGGAGCCCCTTCCAGGTGGCCGGGGTAGCGGGGCAGGCTCGGGGCCGGCGGAGGGGGCAGCAGGCAGGCGGGGCCGGGGGCCGCCTCGGGCCACGCTCCCGAGGGCTGGTGGAAGGCCGGCAGCAGCGTCCTGGCGACGGGCTCCCCCCCGCCAGGCTCCGGGCGAAGGCCTTGGTGTCGGCCCCCCGTGGGGAGCAGGCCGGGGTGAGGTACCCGAAGGAGACCCCCCCGGGGCTGCCAGGCCTTCTGCCTTCAGGAAAGGGCTCCGGCTCAGCAGAGGGGGCCCCGAAATTAGCACCTTGGAAGTCGTGCTCAGCAGCGGTGGGCCAGAGGTTGGCCCCCGGGGCCTGGGGGCCCCGGGAGCGGCAGGGGCCCCGGGGTGGTGCGTGGTGAGGTATAGTCGGTGGAGGTAAAGCGGGGCTCCTCGGGGGCAGGCAGGGCCTCGGCCCCTGGGCAGGCTGGGCCCGGGGCGGCTTCCAGTCCCCCGGCCCGGGGGGCCCTTGGCCTGGGCGCCCCCGGAGGGCTGGTCCGGGGGCGGGCCCGGCTGTGCCCAGGCTGCGGAGCTGCGGGGGGCTGCCGTCCGCCTGGCCAGCCGGCCACCGGCGCGTGGGGCTGCGGATCTGCCCCGGCGCGGGTCCTCGGGCCGCTCTCCTTCCTGGGGGGGCTCGGGGTCTCGGGCTCTGCCGCCTCGGCCGCCTCGGGTGGGCCTTCGGGGGCTCCCCGGCCTGGGCTCTGCCGCCCGTCTCCCTGGTGCCCCGGGGGGCCCCGCCGGCCAGGGCGCAGTCCCGGGGGGCGTGCCGGGAGGGGCCCCCCAGGGCGCTGGCCAGGCCGCAGGGCGGTGGGCCTGTGGTCATGGCTGGGGGCAGTGTCCCGCGGCGCCGCTCCCCGGGCATGGCCCGCGTCCTGCGTGCTAGGTCGAGGCGGGGGTCCGAGGGGGGCTGCGTGGAGTGGGCCGGGCAGCCCGTCCGCACCCCTCGGGGCGCCCCGGCGAGGCCTGCCGTCATGGTCCCGGGAGAATCTGCAAGGGAAGGCGCGACGTCAACTGGGTTCGTGGGGGCCGGAGGGCCCCGGAGCCCTCAGAGAGCCTCGCGCTGGGCTCTGGGCCCCTCCGTTCTGGGGGGGCCCCTCAGGGGAGCAGGGCAGAGGCCCGTCCGGAGCGAGCGCAGGGAGCCCGCCTGGGGGCGCCCCCGTCAGAGGTGGCGCTGCGGCACTGCCCGGGTCAGGCGGGGCCTCCCCCGCCTCCCGCTCCCGGGTCACTGGCCGGGACCCTCCCCGCGCCGTCGGCCGGATGGGCTCGAGCTCTCCAGCAGGGGGGCTGGGTCCTCTCACCAAACCCTGCCTGCCCACAGCAGGCCAGTGGCTCCTTCAGGGACACCCCCCGTCCCCCCCACCGGGGCTCCCGGAGCCGCCCAGGGCCCGTCTGGGGCAAGAGTGCCAGACACCAGCGGCTCACTCCTGAGATCCTGGAGGCTCGGGAGGCAGCGACCGAAAGGATCACAGGTGAAGCCATCCAGCCGGGTAGAAAGGCCGGTGGCTCCATCTCCACAGGAGCCCAGAAGAAGTCCAGGATGGAGGTGGGGTTCGAGTGGCAGAGCGTTAGTTGGGCAAGTAAGCAGAGCCAGCTTGAGGCCCCTGGTTCAAATCCCAGCCCCCCAGGAAAAGGAGCGTCCCCAGGCCTTCCGGGGGCTGCAGTTCCAGGGCTGCTCAGCAGAGGGCAGCACCACACTGGGTGGTGGTGGAGGGGGGAGGCTTCCTCCTGTGCCACCTCCGGCCCCTCCCCATCGGGCTGTGAGGGTGGGGGGGGGGTGGAGGAGGAGCTGGGGCTCAGGCCTCAGGGTCCGGGGGTGGTGGGCTGCCGTCAGGAGGTGAGGCCGCCCTGGGCACCCCGGCCAGCGGCCTCCGTCCCCGCATTCCGCCCGGCTCACGCTTGTGGTTTCGAACCCTGACCGCGGGGCCTCGGGGGAGCGCGCCGGGCCTCCGCCGCCACCGCGCAGGAGGTGGGGGCGGCGGGGCGGGGGCGCAGGTCCACGCACCTGCGGGGGGAGGGGCCCGCGCTGGCTCGCCGCACAGCTGCCCGAGGACTGGGATTTTCTTGGCTGCAGAGAAAGCAGATGGCGTGTTAGCCCGGCCACCGTGCCTGGCTGCGGCCCAGGGCCCGGGGCGGGGACGGAAGGAGCCGGAGCCACGCCGGCCAGGCAGCCCACGGGGGCCATGGGCAGAAGCCGGGCCGGCCAGGCAGCCCACGGGGGCCATGGGCAGAAGCCGCGCCGGGAGGCCCTGCACCAGGACGAGGCCCTGCACTAGAAGGTGCAGGGGAACGATCTGGTCTCCAGGAACCCCGTTCCTCCCTCCTCCTCTCCCCTTTTTCCCTCTCCCCAGGTGGGGACCCCCAGGGGGGCCCGGTGTGTGCGGAGCTGAGGCTGGAGCCCAGGTCCCCCCCGGCACGTGCTCCCTCTGAGCCGCACCCCAGCCCCTCCACTGCGGGCCACGGTGTGTGGGAACGGCTTCCGGGTGACCGCAGGCGTGTCCCACCCCTCCCTGCCCTGGGGGGCACCCGGCAGCTCTGACGGCACAGAGGCGGGGAGGGAGGGACTGTGGGGCGCCGGGAGGACTCCGGTCCCTCGCTCACGAGTCTGCACGCCTAGGCTGACTTGCGGCTTCCATCTTACCAGACAAGAAAGTGCGCTAGCAACTAGCTACTGACGAGGGGAAGGGGTGCGGGGACGGGGCGCGGGCCCCCGAGGCTGCGCGTGGCCGTGTGCCGCTCGGGACGGGGCGCGGGCCCCCGAGGCCGCGCGTAGGGAGGCGCCGGCAGACGGTGCGGCTCCGCCCTCCCCGGCCTCCTCCCGCGGCTCCGGGTCGCGCTGCCCTGCCCACCGCGCTGGCCGCCCCAGCTCGGCCGTCGCCTTCTGGGCTCGGCCTCTGGGCCTAGAGCTCACCTGTGGCACCCCGGGGGACGGAGGGGCAGCCACTGGCTTCCTCCGGGGGTGCGAGGAAGGTGGGCGGCGTGGGACACCACATTCCCCACCCTCGATGCCGGTCCCGCCCCGGCTCTTGGCAGGGCCCTTGGTGCTGTCCTACGGGTAGCATTTCAGCGGGCAAGGCCCCTTTGAAGTGGGGAGATCCGATCTCCAGAGCCGGGGAGCCCCGGGGGAAGTGCAGTGGCCCCCTTTCTCTCAGCAGCAGCACTTGCCCCCCCTCCGCCCCCCGCCGGCCGCCTGGCTCCTGGGTAACTCAAGCCTGTGGTCAGCTGGTGGGGGCGGCCTCGGTGCCTGCCCGGGGGACGGCTGTGCGCTCCGGCCTGCTTCTGCGGCCGCCTCTCCTGTCCTCGGCTAAGCAGCCCTGGTGGCCCTTCCTCCAGCGCCCCCGCCCCCGGGTCCGCTCCCCGGCTTCCCTGCAGCGCCCCCGCCCCCGGGTCCGCTCCCCGGCTTCTCTGCAGCACCCCCGCCCCCGGGTCCGCTCCCGGCTTCTCTGCAGGGCCCCCGCCCCGGGTCCGCTCCCCGGCTTCCCTGCAGCGCCCCAGCCTCCTCCGGAGCGAGTCACGGCCGGACCCCAGAGCCCCGGGAGCGGGCCGGGTCCGAGGCCGGCGAAGGCGGGTCCGCAGAGGGGGCGTCGAGGCCCGGCGGGGGAGGGGCGGGGAAGGCGGCCGCGCGCTTTCCTGACCGACAGCACACCGCGCCCGGGACGCGGGGCCCACGGCGCCCACGCGCGTCTCCACCCGGGCCTCGCCACCTCGCCCCGCCCTTCCTTCCTCATCCCTTAGCCGCCCGCTTCCGTGCGGGTGAGGGAGCGGAGGCGCGGAGGGCGGGCTGCCCACCCAGCGGCCCGGGGGTGGGCGGGCCGGGCCAGACGCCCCCGGCGGGGCCTTCGCACCCGGGGCTGGTGGGCGTGTGAGAGCTGAGGCAGGACCGGAGGGAGGATGGCCCCGAGGTGGCAGGCCTGGCCTCGAACCCGGCTCTCTGGAGCTCCGTGTCGGGCGGCTGTCCAGCGTGGGTGGGGGCCGGGCCGGGCTGTATTTCTGCTTGGCTCCTGCAGGCCGCGGGGCCCGGGACACCGTGGGATCTCTGGGCTCCACGGGCCCCGGGCACCAGGCGCGGCTCCTGGCCTCTCCCATCCTGGACACCACAGGAAGCGAGAAATCTGCCACCCCGGGCAGCGCCCGAGAGGGTGTGCCCGCCAAGCTCACGCCCGGTCAGGAGGGAGGCCGGGGCCACCCAGCGCCGCCCACCCCGTGGCGCCGGACGCCGGCCCCCCGCCGTCCAGCCCCGTCGAGCGGGGGCCCCCACGCCGGGCCCCGCGGCCCGCACGGAGACCGCCGCCGCCCGCCGCCGGGAGCAGGGGAGGCGCTGCCGGAGGGGCCTCCGGGCCGGGCTCGCGCGGGGCGTCCGGCCGCCTCCGCGGGGCACACCCGCACGCCTGCCGAGCCCGCGCACGCCGGGCCGTGGCGGGAGGCGCGGGTGCCGCCGCGGCGCTGACGGGCCGCTGCGGTCAGGGGAGGCTGCGCCCCGCGCGGTCCTCCCCTTCCTCTTCCTTCAGACGAGGCCGCGTCCTCCGAAGCGCCGCCACCTGAGCGCCCCATAAACCCCGGCAGGTAAAGTTATATCTAAGATGGAGCCCGAGGGACGTTTTAAAGCACACTGCCCGCTATCAGCTGCATTTATCTTAATTACTCCGCGCGGGGGGTGGGGGGGAGGCCGGCTGGGCCCGGCCGGGAGGCGGGTGTTTGTCCGCCTTATCGGGTGCCTGTGTGAGATCCTTTCGCGTCGGGGAGATGGGGGGAGGTAGTGTCGTCCGAGATGACAGCAAGACGGCTCTGGGAGGGTGGGGTTCCGGGCAGGGCCCCGCCACCCTGCCCCGACGGCTCAGAGCTGGCGTGGAGCACCAGCAGGCACCGGGCCTCCTCTCCTGGCCCTTGGTGCCACCGTGGTGCACCCGGATGTCGCCCTTCAGCCGTCCAGAGCACCCGGACCCCCCTTGGGCCCACGGCCCCCTGAAGTTGGCCTGCGGAGCCAACTGCCGTGGCGCTGCTCCGGGGGGCTCTCCGTGATCCCAAGCCCGGGGCCACGCCGCCCCTCCCAGGCCCCGGACCCCTCCGCCCGCCTCCCAGGGGCTCGGAGGCAGAGGAGGCCCCGGCCGTCCCGGCCCCCCACCTGCACCGCGTCCGGAGGCATGGGAAGGGCAGCTCCTCCTCACCAAGCTAGGCCACGCAGGCCCTCCTTCCGCCACCCTCCTGGGCTTCCCGCCAAGGTCTCCTGCGGCTCTTCCTGGAGCGGGCGCTCCAGGCTCCTTGTCCTCCCAAAGGAACGGGGGCCTGGGTTGCAGCTCCTCAGGGTCCCCATTAGAAAGCTTTGAGCTGGGAACGAGTAGCTCACGCCTGTAATCTCAGCTACTCAGGAGATTAGAGAACGCTGGCCGGAAGGAGGCAGCCCGGGCGGGAAAGCCCCCGCGGCTCTCGTCTCCAACTAGCCAGAAAAGGCTGGAGATAGCAGAGTGGCTCAGGTGGCAGGGCACCAACGCCGCACCAACGCCGAGTGAAAACGCGAAGGTTCTGAGCTCAAGCCTTGAGTTCAAACCCAGGACCCCCACACACAAGAAGGCATTAGAAGGCGGAGGGCGGCCGTGCCAAGCACGCAGGTGCAGGGGAGCCGCTCGCTCGTCTGTGGGACGCACTGCAGAGCCGCCATGCCCACGGCTGCAAGGGTCAGGAGAACAGTGCGCGTGCAAGATCGCCCCGGCTCCCACGGGCAGAACAGTGCGTGTGCAAGATGGCCCCGGCTCCCGCAGGAGAACAGTGCGCGTGCAAGATCGCCCCGGCTCCCACAGGAGAACAGTGCGCGTGCAAGATCGCCCCGGCTCCCGCAGGAGAACAGTGCGCGTGCAAGACCGCCCCGGCTCCCACGGCAGAACAGTGCATGTGCAAGACCACCCTGGCTCCCATGGGCAGAACAGTGCATGTGCAAGATCACCCTGGCTCCCGCAGGAAAACAGTGCATGTGCAAGGTCACCCCGGCTCCACGGGCAGAACAGTGCGCGTGCAAGATCGCCCCGGCTCCCGCAGGAGAACAGTGTGCGTGCAAGATCGCCCCGGCTCCCGCAGGAGAACAGTGTGTGTGCAAGATCACCCCGGCTCCCACAGGAGAACAGTGCGCGTGCAAGATCGCCCCGGCTCCCACAGGAGAACAGTGTGTGGAAGATCGCCCCGCAGGAGAACAGTGCGTGTGCAAGATCACCCCGGCTCCCATGGGCAGAACAGTGCATGTGCAAGATCACCCTGGCTCCCACGGGAGAACAGTGCGTGTGCAAGATCACCCCGGCTCCCGCAGGAGAACAGTGCGTGTGCAAGATCGCCCCGGCTCCCGCAGGAGAACAGTGTGTGTGCAAGATCACCCCGGCTCCCACGGGAGAACAGTGTGTGGAAGATCGCCCCGCAGGAGAACAGTGCACGTGCAAGATCACCCCGGCTCCATGGGCAGAAACAGTGCATGTGCAAGATCACCCTGGCTCCCACGGGAGAAACAGTGTGTGTGCAAGATCGCCCTGGCTCCCACGGGCAGAACAGTGCGCGTGCAAGATCTCCCCGGCTCCCGCAGGAGAACAGTGTGTGTGCAAGATTGCCCCGGCTCCCGCAGGAGAACAGTGTGTGTGCAAGATTGCCCCGGCTCCCGCAGGAGAACAGTGTGTGTGCAAGATCGCCCTGGCTCCCACGGGCAGAACAGTGCGCGTGCAAGATCTCCCCGGCTCCCGCAGGAGAACAGTGTGTGTGCAAGATTGCCCCGGCTCCCGCAGGAGAACAGTGTGTGTGCAAGATCGCCCCGGCTCCCACGGGCAGAACAGTGCGTGTGCAAGATTGCCCTGGCTCCCACGGGCAGAACAGTGCGCGTGCAAGACCGCCCCGGCTCCCGCAGGAGAACAGTGTGTGTGCAAGATCGCCCCGGCTCCCGCAGGAGAACAGTGTGCGTGCAAGATCGCCCCGGCTCCCGCAGGAGAACAGTGCGCGTGCAAGATCACCCTGGCTCCCACGGGCAGAACAGTGCGCGTGCAAGATCACCCTGGCTCCCACGGGCAGAACAGTGCGCGTGCAAGATCGCCCCGGCTCCCGCAGGAGAACAGTGTGTGTGCAAGATCGCCCCGGCTCCCACGGCAGAACAGTGCGTGTGCAAGATCGCCCTGGCTCCCACGGGCAGAACAGTGCGCGTGCAAGACCGCCCCGGCTCCCGCAGGAGAACAGTGTGCGTGCAAGATCGCCCCGGCTCCCGCAGGAGAACAGTGTGCGTGCAAGATCGCCCCGGCTCCCGCAGGAGAACAGTGTGTGTGCAAGATCGCCCCGGCTCCCACGGCAGAACAGTGCGTGTGCAAGATCGCCCTGGCTCCCCACGGGCAGAACAGTGCGCGTGCAAGACCGCCCCGGCTCCCGCAGGAGAACAGTGTGTGTGCAAGAATGCCCCGGCTCCCGCAGGAGAACAGTGTGTGTGCAAGATCGCCCCGGCTCCCGCAGGAGAACAGTGTGTGTGCAAGATCGCCCCAGCTCCCGCAGGCAGGAGCTCTCGTGGGCTCTCTGTGGGGGGGGGGTTCCCTTGTAATTGGGGGGTTCCCTTGTAATTGGGGGGTCCCCTTGTAATTGGGGAGGTCCCCTTGTAATTGGGCCACTCCCTCTTGGCCTTGGCTGTCACACCTGCTCCCGTTACACAGCCCGAGTTCCCGACCCTCGAGGAGCTCAGCTCTGCGGGCCACAGGCTCACCCTCCGCTTCCTCGTGACTCCCGGGCCTCTTGGCCGGGCGCGCGACGGTCCCTCCTTAGGCCTCCGGTGGCTCACGTGTGTGGGGTGACCCTTCCTGCTGGCCCCTGCCAGCTGCCCCAGGGCGCCAGGACTGACGGGACCCTGATGTCCCTGGGACTGCATGGCCCCGGGGCTTCCCCCGATCTCAACGTGGCAGCAGGCCCTGCCTCCACCCAGAGCCTCTTTGCCCAAGTCTCGGGGCCCACCTGGGAGACCCCTTCCCTCGCCCCAACCCCTCTAAGCAATTCCTACCACCACGAGCAGCCCACATCACCGCAGTGGCCAGGCCCCGTCCCGTCCACAGAGCCTCCGGGCGGGCTGGCAGTGCAGCCCCTCGCCGAGCGGCCGTGGGCTCTGTCAGCCGCGTCCAGATGGGGTGGGGGCCGCGGCCAGGGGCTGCGGGGAGATGGCCGAGTGCACGACGGCGTGGCCACAGGCCCTGCAGGCCTCCCTCCCGAGGGCACAGCCCGGGCGTGGCTCTGCGGATGGATGGGGGGCTATCCTCCTGGGCCTGAGTGGGCTCCATGGGGGCTGGGGCTCCCCTCTCCCCACAAGAAGACGTGGTGGCTCCATCCCCTCCCCCCCCATTGGCAGAAGTGGCAGCTGTGCCCCCCATCGGCAGACGTGGCAGCTCTGTCCCCCCATCGGCAGACGTGGCAGCTCTGCCCCCCCCACGGCAGACGTGGTGGCTCCGTCCCTCCCCCCCCATCGGCAGATGTGGTGGCTCCGTTCCCCCCCATCGGCAGACGTAGCGGCTCTGTCCCCCCCCATCGGCAGACGTGGTGGCTCCGTCCTCCCCCCCATCGGCAGATGTGGTGGCTCCGTCCCCCCCATCGGCAGACGTGGCGGCTCTGTCCCCCCCCATCGGCAGACGTGGTGGCTCCGTCCCCCCCATCGCAGACGTGGTGGCTCCGTCCTCCCCCCCATCAGCAGACGTGGGGCTCTGTCCCCCCCATCAGCAGACGTGGGGGCTCTGTCCCCCCCCCCCCATCGGCAGATGTGGCAGCTCCGTCCCCCCCATCACTGATGACTTTCTGTGAGTGTCACTGCTGAGGGCCGCTGTCTCCAGGGCTGCACCTCGCACCCTCCCTCCCGATGCCAGCTCCCCCAATGGCCCTCTGTATGTTGTGAGGGCTGAGCCGTGTGTGTGCATGTGCGTGTGCGTGTGCGTGTGTGTCCACTCTACTACGTGAACCACAGCTGCATTTGTAGGTTTTGGGTGGTGAGTTGGAGAGAGGAGTCCCAGGACTTTCCTTCCTGGCCGGCCTTGAACTGTGACCCTCCGAGCTCAGCCTCGAGAGCAGCGAGGACCACGGGTGTGAGCGCCGTGAGGGGCGTGGGTGAGCTCTCAGGACCACGGTGTGAGCGCCGCGTGGGGCGTGGCTGAGCTCTCAGGACCACGGGTGTGAGCGCCGCGAGGGGCGTGGCTGAGCTCTCAGGACCACGGTGTGAGCGCCGCGTGGGGCGGGGCTGAGCTCTCAGGACCACGGTGGTGAGCGCCGCGTGGGGCGGGGGCTGAGCTCTCAGGACCACGGTGTGAGCGCCGCGTGGGGCGGGGCTGAGCTCTCAGGACCACGGTGTGAGCGCCGCGTGGGGCGGGGCTGAGCTCTCAGGACCACGGTGTGAGCGCCGCGTGGGGCGTGGCTGAGCTCTCAGGACCACGGTGTGAGCGCCGCGTGGGGCGGGGCTGAGCTCTCAGGACCACGGTGTGTGAGCGCCGCGTGGGGCGGGGCTGAGCTCTCAGGACCACGGTTGGTGAGCGCCGCGAGGGGCGTGGCTGAGCTCTCAGGACCACGGTGTGAGCGCCGCGTGGGGCGGGGCTGAGCTCTCAGGACCACGGCGGAGGACGGCTCGGGAGAGGCGGTGCTGACAGCACAGGGGAGCTAAGAGGCGAACCGGAGGGCCGGGCTCTCATGGTTTTGGCCACCGAGACAAAGAGGCATCGAGACCTAGCGGGCTCGTGTCACCCTCTGAGAAAGGCTCAGAGAGGCAGCCGGCCCTGAGGAGGGGGGCAGGGGAGGCCCTGAGGAGGGAGGGCAGGGGGAGGAGGCCCTGAGGAGGGAGGGCAGGGGAGGAGGCCCTGAGGAGGGAGGGCAGGGGGAGGAGGCCCTGAGGAGGGAGGGCAGGGGGAGGAGGCCCTGAGGAGGGAGGGCAGGGGGAGGAGGCCCTGAGGAGGGAGGGCAGGGGGAGGCCCTGAGGAGGGAGGGCAGGGGGAGGCCCTGAGGAGGGAGGGCAGGGGGAGGCCCTGAGGAGGGAGGGCAGGGGGAGGAGGCCCTGAGGAGGAAGGGCATGGAGAGGCCCTGAGGAGGGAGGGCAGGGGGAGGAGGCCCTGAGGAGGGAGGGCAGGGGGAGGCCCTGAGGAGGGAGGGCAGGGGGAGGAGGCCCTGAGGAGGGAAGGCAGGGGGAGGCCCTGAGGAGGGAGGGCAGGGGGAGGCCCTGAGGAGGGAGGGCAGGGGGAGGAGGCCCTGAGGAGGGAGGGCAGGGGGAGGCCCTGAGGAGGGAGGGCAGGGGGAGGCCCTGAGGAGGGAGGGCAGGGGGAGGAGGCCCTGAGGAGGGAGGGTAGGGGGAGGCCCTGAGGAGGGAGGGCAGGGGGAGGAGGCCCTGAGGAGGGACGCCCAGGCTGACTGCCCCAGAAGGGTCACCTCTGCCTTCCGCTGCAGACACGCGGTTGCCTCTGCACAGAAAGCAAGCCAGTCCCCTCTGCCGGGCGCATGTATCCGCAGGCCCGTCGCCCTCGGAGCTCCACCGGGGCCCGGCCCGTCGCCCTCGGAGCTCCACCGGGGCCTGGCCTGGCGGCCGCGGCGCCCTCTACAGACACTGGACCAGGGACAGGGGTCGTTTGGCACAGAAAGAGCCAAGGCCGGGCCCTTCTCGTGCCTCTGCTGAACGGGCGTGGCCTGTGCCCACAGAGACGCTCGGAGGGTGGGCTGGCCCCTGTGGGGAGCAGCCTGGCAGAGGGTAAACTGAGGCACCGGCCCACGGCCGCCCTGAGTCACACAGCACGCACACCGGGCCAGGCGTCACGGGCGCGCCCGTCTCCAGGTCCTCTAGTCCGGGACCTGCCGCGCTCGAGCTCCGCGGCCTCGTTCGGGGCGGGCCCGGCGGGGCGCTGTGGGTTGCGCTGACCCTGGTGGCGTGGTGACAGGTCCAGGCCGGCCCCTCCTGCCCCCCCAGCCAGCCTTGCCGTCACCTTCCAGCTTCCCCATCGCCGCTGCTTTGCATTAGTTTTCTTCAAAGCCCCCCGAGCTGGTGGCCACGTTAGTGCTGGGGGGGGGGGGTGGTGCTGCCAAGCGGCTCTGCTGTGCGCGTCCAGGGATGGGCCGCAATGCGACAGACCCCGCCCTGCCCCCCCCCAGGCCCGGAGCCCCGAGCAGAGGCTCGGTGGGGAGGCCCAGAGGCCTGAGGCCTGAAGGGCAGGCCATTTGTGGCCTGGGCCTTGGAGCCGGCGGGGCAGGCAGGGCTTAGCTGGACGGGGCAGAGGGCTCAGCTGGACGGGGCAGGCAGGGCTTAGCTGGACGGGGCAGAGGGCTTAGCTGGACGGGGCAGGCGGGGGCTTAGCTGGACGGGGCAGAGGGCTTAGCTGGACGGGGCAGGCGGGGCTTAGCTGGACGGGGCAGGCGGGGCTTAGCTGGACGGGGCAGGCGGGGCTTAGCTGGACGGGGCAGGCGGGGCTTAGCTGGACGGGGCAGAGGCTTAGCTGGACAGGGCAGAGGGCTCAGCTGGACGGGGCAGGCGGGGCTTAGCTGGACGGGGCAGGCGGGGCTTAGCTGGACGGGGCAGGCGGGGCTTAGCTGGACGGGGCAGGCGGGGCTTAGCTGGACGGGGCAGGCGGGGCTTAGCTGGGCGGCTCTGTGAGCTCCCCAGGGAGGCTGCGGAACCTGCGGGAAGGCGCTGGCCCCGCGCTCCGCGTTTCACTGAGGGCCTCGGAGGCCGCAGCCCGCAGCCTTCTCCCCCTCGCTTAGCCAGTGATAGCTCTGCGGGCACCGATCGTCTCCGCGTGTCTGTGTGCCTTGGGGTCTCCTGTCGTCCACGCAGGAGACACGGGCTCACCGCCGGGTGGGTCCCCAGGCTCACCCCGCCGCCCAGCCCCCAGGCCGTCGGGGGGCACAGGGCCCCAGGGTCCTTGCCGGTCCCTGGAGGCTGGTGGAGGAGAGGCCCGGGCTGCCTGGGGGGAGGCTGAGCCGCGGCCTCCTCTCCACCCTGCGGGGAGTTCTGAGCGCGGTGTGCACCCGGGAAGGGCAGAGCTGGGGGGACACCGAGCAGACTGGACGGCACGGCTCCGGGGCCCCGGGCGGCCCTCCCCGCGGCCAGCGCTTCCGGGACCTCACGGCCTCGGCCAGGCGGCGCCCTCGGGGAAGTGACGCGGCCCGGGAATCCCGGGGAAGCGCCGCACCGGAGGACCGCACCTCCCCGCAGGCCACGGCCAGGGCGCTGCGGGGTGTGAGCCAGAACCCCACCTCCGCAGACAGGAGACAAAGGGGGAGGGCTTCCGGACCCAGGCCAGCAGGGACACAGAAAGACCCTGTCCGAAGAATAACGGACGCGAAAAAAACTGCGGGCACGGCTCACGTGGACTGCACCCCCACCGCAAACAAGAGGCCCCCAGTTTAGACACCAGCGCTGCCGTGAAACCAACCAAAACCACAACAGAAAAGAACGGCCGCTCGAACCCGGTCGCTGGACGCTGTGTTAGACACAGCACGCACGCCTCAGGCGGGGTCGATCGGTGAGTGCCGCTCATGCAGGTCGCCCTCGGAGCGTGCGGTGCCACAGACGTGTACGTGGCTGCGGGCGGTGCGTCTGTGTCCCTTCTCTGTCCCTCTGCCCACTGAGCTCCCTGGCCATCCCAGAACCTCGCCCCTGGCCTCAGCTTCCTGAAGCTCTGCCTCCAGAGTTAGAGTTTGGCTCCCTGTAGAAGGGTTCCCAGGCAGGATTCGCACCTGTGGCCAAGGAGTGTCAGCCAGGTCTGAACCCCAGAGCGGAAAGGTGGGTGCAGGCAATGCTGTCACGGAGGACAAAGCGCAGCAGAGCTACCCGGGGAGCAGGAAGGAGAGACTGGCTGAGGAGTTGTGCCGTCTAGTACTTGGTGTGGATGTCCGCGGGGAGGTCGTGAGGGGAAGGCCACGCCGGCCAGGCTCTGACCTGCCCACGGGGCTCCAAATGCCGCGGCCGCGTCCAGGGACGAGGAGCACCGCCTTCCCTCACGCGCTCCACGGCTCCTTCGCGGTGTCCTTGGCGTCAGAACCCAGGCGCCG
The DNA here is from genome assembly GCF_023159225.1 of Perognathus longimembris pacificus. Lineage (NCBI taxonomy): Eukaryota > Metazoa > Chordata > Mammalia > Rodentia > Heteromyidae > Perognathus > Perognathus longimembris. Next base: position 1,313,153 of record NC_063170.1, read on the forward strand.
GGAGGCCGGCCTCCTTCCCTGGGCTCGGCAGACGGGAGCATGCCAGGGCGAGCCGGTGGCCAGGACGGACGCCCCTCCCTGTGTCCTGCCCCTTGCTGCCTCTGCCCCCCCCACATGCACACGCACACACACACACGCACAGACACACACGCACACGCACACGCACACACAGGCACACACACACGTGCACACGCACACACGCACACACAGGCACACGCACACACATACACACGCACGCACACGCACACAGGCACACACACACGCACACGCACAGACACACGCTCACGTACACATACTCCAGCCCCCAGAGGCTAAGTTATCCTAGAAAGGAAACGGCCTCATCTATGACTTCAAATCCGCGTCACGGCCCAGTGCGGGGGCTCGCGCCTGTTATCCCAGGAGGCTGGGATCTGAGGTCTCGTGGCTTGAAGCCGGCTCGGGCCGCAAAGTCCGTGAGACCCTGCTCCCCAGCGAACCCCCCCAAAGCCAGGACTGGGGCTGTGGCTCAAGCAGTGGAGAGCTAGCTCTGCACCACACCACGGAGTGCCAGTGCCGGGCCCTGCGTTCAGGCCGCAGTGCTCAGGGCCAGAGCGATGGTGTGCGGGAGCCCCGAGGCCCCCGTGGCCGCTGGGACCCGAGGGACCACGGGCCAGGGGGTGGTGACAGGGCGTCGGCTCTGCGTCTGTGGCCCATGATCCGCAAAGCCCTCTGGGCCAACTGCCACCCTGCCTGGGGGAAACTGAGGCTCCAAGCAGCAGAGGGCTTGGCAGGGGGCGGTGTGTGGCCAGCCCTGCCCCGGGGCCGTCCCCTCTGTTCCCCCCTCCCTGGCTCTCCGGCTCTGGGAGCCCCGGGTTAGCAGGGCGGCCGGCCGGCCACTCCGGAGCTCTAATTACTCCCTAGCACTGGCTGGGCATAAATACAGCCTCGAGGTCCAAGAAAAGCAGGCTGCCGGCACGGGGCGTCTGTCCCAGGGCTAAATGCAGCCTCCGCACCGGGCGGGCGGCGAGCGCGCTCAGATAACTATAGGATGCGGTGGGCCCTGAGCTGACCCGAGGGGACACGGACCCCGCCCGGGAGTGGCCGCTGGCTGCCCCCCTTCCGCTGGGGGGGGGGCGCTCCGGGTGGGGAGGGAGGAATCCGGAATGCATTTATAGACTGTGCCCAGCCGCCGGCCCCGCGGTGCCCACGAGGTCAGCCCCCTGCCAGGCCCCGGGCAGCTGTTTACTGAGGTGGCGGGCCCGGCCAGGAAGCCCGAAGCCTGAGGGCCTGGCCGCTCCCGGCTGCTGTACTCCAGGAACTCCAGAAAGGAAGCCAGGCGGGGAAGGAGCTGCCGGCGCGCGGAGAACCGGCGCCGCCCGAGGGAGGAGGCGGCCCCCGGCCTGGCCGGTTCACACGGCACGGGGCCGGCGCGGCAGGGCGCAGAGCGGTCGGCCCCGGGGCCGCGGCTCCATCCCGAGACCCCGAGCGGAGGGCCGGACGGGAAGGGTGAGGGCACGGTCTGCCCTGCCTGCACGCCCGCGGGGGGACGGCCCTCCCCACCAC